>NC_044601.1:27776943-27870492 GCF_901933205.1 Camarhynchus parvulus | reverse complement strand
CCAACCTCCGACCTGACGCCTCTGATCATGGCCACGCAGCAGTTTATGGCTGACAGGAGATACTAGCCCTGGAAGAGGCCATTGTTGTTGCTTGTAGGGTGTAGTTTGTAGTTTGTAGTTTATAGCTCATAGTTTGTAGTTTCTAGATCATAGTTTGTAGTTAGTTTAGAGTGATAGTCAAAATAAATACTATAAGAAATAAAACCTTCACTGTGCTGGACGCTTCCCTTTGTTCTCACCCTGTTAATAAGCTCTAAATTTGCCTCTGAATGGTCAGGTGTTTCTTCTATGGGGTTTGTGGCAGGGTTTGGAAGTGTGCAAAGGTTTTCTTCCTTCACTGCCTCCAGGGCAGAACCTCTTGTGGAGATACAGGCTTGCAGCTGTGACTAGAGGAGCAGAGTAAGGCAGAATGGAGCACAGCAGTGGTGTCACTGCTGGGGATGCTGCTGCGGCTGTGGGCAGAGGGGAAGGAGCCGGGCTTCTCCATGGGCTCAGGCGCAGGTGAGTGTCCAGTGGGAAGGCAAGTTCTGCCAAGGGAACTAAGGCCAACATGAGGGAGTGAAAACTTGTGCAGTTTGGATCTGCCTGAGCCACTGTGGAGCCCTGTGGGCCTGCTAGGGGACTTCCTGGGGCTATGGCCTGGAAGAACGTCCCCTAGACTTTAACCTCTCCCACGGACTCTTCTTTTTTGTTTTAAGAGACATTCAAAATACAGTGGTTATTGAAAATCATTTACTTTGCGATGTTTGGTGGTAACTGACGGCATATTTGACAACCATTTAAATTTAAATTTTAGTTGCACAATATTTAACAAACTTCCTTTCCCAGTTTTCGTGTTTTGCCCCTGCTTCCCTGAACCCACTATCTCTGAGAAGGACAGGCCGGGAGATGGAACCTGCTGAAGAGCACAGGTGAGCCACCAGCCATCTGCCATCTCCCCTCCTTTTCTGTCCCCTTGCCAGGACAGCACCAGCCATGCTGCCTTGGATTCTACCCTAACCCACTTTCTGACAGCTCTCAACCCTGCCCCTGTTTTCCTCTTGTATTAGCAGTCCCCCATTTTTGTTGTAATACATTTTTCAGAGATTACTGATGTAGCTGACCCTCAGAAGCCAGTCGACCCAGTTATTTTAGTTATTTAGACAGGAGGGTCAACACCCTCCATACAGCCGGAGGACCGACTCTGTTGCTTCCCCCGGAGTCCTGTGCCCTGCCCCACTGGAAAGTCCCCCCCATTCTAGTCCCCCATGAAACCTTTTCTTTTGACTTGTGTGTTTGCTGAAGGGCACTGGGGAAAGGTGCCACCACAAGTCCTTCTGATTTTCTGTTCTCTTTTGTTTTGTGGTTAAGTGAGGGGGAATGAAGTGGTGGGAAGCCGCCCGGGACTCACACCCTGAGAAGCGAGGGGGAACGAAAATCGTATTTGCTCATTGTTTTGTTATGCTCTGCAATAAGAACCCACCTGTTTATTTTAATTCTCAAGTTTAGTTCAAGTCCATTAAGTGTTGTGGGTTTTTTAGTTAAGAGAAGATTATTATTTTTACTATGATTGTTTTACCTTTCATTTTAAATAAAACAAAAAATGGGGAGTTCTGGCAGCTTGTCCTGGATGGGATGCGTCATGAAATGGCCACACATCAAACAATCAACAAACCACACCAAGCCCCTGATGTGTTGTCTTTGCCTCACAACTTCCAGTTTTGCTGGGACCAACCCATTTGGACCCACTGCTTTACTGCTACCAGTGTGTTGTCCCACAGTGGGTTGGAATTTTCTTTTCTTTCTTTCTTTAAATCCATAGCAGGCAGCTCCCTGTGATGCATGGATGTGCACAGGGAAGCGCCCAGTGGTGCATCTCAGATGGGCAAGGCTCCTTGGAAATGCTACAGCAGTGCAGCAGCAGGATGATGTGTGTGCAGTGGGTATGTTGCTTGGCTTTCCATGCTTTCATTCATCCTACCCTTTGTAGGCCTGTGTCCCACGTTGTTCTGTGGTAAACATTTGAGAAGCTCTATGAATGGGTTTCCTGAGACTGGGGATGCAGCAAGGTTGAGGTGGTGTTTTCAGTCCTAAGCTAGATCGCTAGCTTGCTGATACGAGCTCTGAAGTAACAATGACAGGCTTCAATTCTAGGAAATTACACTGGATATTGAAGACAATTATTCTTCAATAGCATTTCAGTATAGCACTGCAGCTTCTCAGATCAATTTTCCAATGCTATTTTCAATCATAGTGCATACAAGAGTTCACCCAAGGCTTTAGCATTCCTACCTTCTTTTCCTGATCTGTTATGTCACAACTGACCCAATAGGGTGTGTGATGTTCATTATAAATTCTTTTTAGGCTGAACAAAGACAGCAGCTCATGTGTCAGGGAACTGTTACTTGGAAATGGGGTGAACAAAGAAAGTGCAAGAGACAAAGAGAGAGAGAGTGAGGGACTGATCCACTTCCTTTTATAGTTTTCCTGGTGCACACCTCTTATGTAAAACAGATTTTTGCCAATGTTTCGGGCACGTGCAGTGAGCCCTTTGGTGCTTTCCAGGAAGGGAGTGCTAGTTCACACAGCAGCACTAAGCACAAGTCTTAATGCAGAAAAATAAGTTGGCTCAGCTCAGCGCTTTCCTGTCTCCACAACACCCTCTCTTCCTGTCACAGCTTTTCTGTTGCAACAGTTGGAATGTTTGAGATAAAACCTTCTTATGCCTGGTACTCCACAACAGGTGACCATGTAAGTTATTATCTTGTTATGCACAATTCCAGTAAAAAAAAATACATGAAAGCATGGAGCTTTATATCTTGGGAGATTTTGAAAGAAGAATGTCGTTTTTATGTTTCTTGAAGAACTGCTGGCCTGGAGGGTGAAACATGCAGTAAATAGCATGAGTCATCAGTATGAGGAAAGATACTTGGTTTACCTGAAATCATGGAATCATAGAATGCTTTGGGATCTCAGGGATACTAAAGACCATCTAGTTCCAACTCCTGTGCCATGGACAGGGCCACCTTCCACTAGACCTGATTGTCCAAGCCCTGTCCAACCTGGCCTTGAACACTCCTAGGGAAGGGACAGATGCAGCTTCTTTAGCCATGCCATGCCAGTGCTTCAGCACCCTCACAATCAAGAATTTCTTCCTAACATCTTATCTAACCCTGTCTTCTCTCAGTTTGAAGCCATTTTCCCTTCTCCTATCACTATATGTCTTTGTACTGTCCCTGTCCAGCTCTCTTGTAGCCCTTTATGTACTGGAAAGGGCTGTAAGGTCTCTAAGAGCCTTATCTTCTCCAGACTGAATAAGCCCAGTTCTCTTGCCTGTACCTCATAGCATAGGTGTTCCATCCCTCTGATCATCTTGGTGGCCTCCTTGGCACTTGCTATAATAGATTCCTTGTCCTTCCTATGCTGGGGGACACAGAGCTGGACGTAGTGCTCTGGGTGGTGTCTTACCAGAGCAGAGTGAAGACACACCCTGATCAACCTGCTGCCCACGCTGCTGGTGATGCAGCCCAGAACACAGCTAGCTTTCTGGGCTGTAATCCCAGCTTTGTTGAAGCTGATGAGGTTCCCATGGGCCCACATATTAAGCTTGTCCAGATCCCTCTGGATGGCATCTCACATCTCAGGCATGTCACCCACTCAGCATGGTGTCACCCCCAAATTTGCTGAGGGTGCACTAGATCCCTCTGTCTTATGTCCTTGGTGGAGATGGCACTGGTTCCAGTATAGGCCCCTGAGAAACGCCCCTTTTCATTGATGCCCATAGGGACACTAAGCCATTGACCACTACCATCTAGATATGCCAGTCCAACCAATTCCACTTCCACTGAACAGTCCCATCAAACCCACCTCTCTCCCATTTAGAGCAAAGGATGTTTGGGGAATACTGCTACAGTCCTTACAGAACTCCAGAAGATGACATCTGTAGCCTTTCCCTTATCCATGAGTGTACTTGCTTCATCATTGAAGACCACTAGGTTCTTCAGCAGGACTTCCCCTGGATGAATGTCTGCTGGTTGGCCAGCTGGGCACCCCTCCTTCCTCCTGAGAGAATTTTTTTGCCACCCAGGTTCTTGTGGGCTGATGTGATGCTCAGAAGGCAACTCATAAGATGTTTGTGAGGTACACAGCACACACTTGGTCTGGGAGCCAGCACAGGTTCCTTCCAGGAATATGCAGCACTTCAGTCACTGAACTTGCTGCTTGCTGAAAGGAAGTGGCAAATCTGCAACTTTCCCACTGTGTTCCATCAGCCAACCTTTTCTGTGGTCAGAATGAACTGTCCTAGACACTGTACAAACATGAGAAACAAGAAGGCAATGTGCTGTGTTATTACTTCTTCCTCCTTCAACTGTCCGTAGTAACTTCTTTCTGCTCTCCAACAAACAGATCACCCAAAATACAAACTTAAGGTGTCCAAAAACAGTTTACAAAGTTTTAAAGAACAACACTTCTATTTTTGTTTGCTGGGTTTTGATGTTTCTTTGGTTGATTGGTTGGTTTTGGTTTTGTTGTTTAGTTTTTTTAAACATACCTGCAAAATGTATAATTAACGTCATTATGAACAGTGCTTCTGGTATTACCTTTTTCTCCTGCCTTCTTTTTATAGTGCTCTACAATAATATAGATTAGAATGTATTCTACATTAATGCATAGGTCTTTTCCCTCCCACTGATTGAATCAACTCTAATTGGTTGTACCTTCAGGCTGTACCAGTCCTCTGATTGTACATCATCAAACTGTACATTTTCCACTAATGTCTTAGGCAGAAATTGTGTTAAGCATTATCAAAGTTTTCCTCTTCTCATGTGATGAATGCCTGGTCAGTCTTCTACTCCTGATACCTCTGGTAGCACACCCCGGTGTTTGTTCAAAAGCTTTTCAATCATCACCACTGCAGCAGGATTTCCTGTGTGAGGAGGCTCTGCTGAAATGGCCCTGGAGTCCTGGGAGCTCTTGGCTCTTGCTGATTGTAGAGCATAGGGTGCAGAGAAAGGCACCAGAACAGGGAGAAAGCAGCACTCAGAGACTTTGTCAGGGAAATGACAATTTATTTCTTTTTTTCTTGGCTGAAGAGTTCCTGGACATGTGCTAGTGCTGCTGGCGAGGTGGCCTCTTCTTGGGTCTGGGAGAATCCTGGAGGCTGAGGGTTCTCTTCTTCCGGGCATGCCGGGGCTCTCCAGAAGAGTGGTCTCTGCCCTGGTCAGGAGCAGAGGGACTGCAGCCCTGAGCAGATGGACCTGCTGCTGTCACCATCTGCTCCTGCTCTTCTTGGGGCTGGTCCTGCTCTGAGCAGCTGGTCATAGATGGGGGGTGGCTGGGACTCTGTTGGAGACCGGTTTCTTGTGTACCAGCTTCTTCCACTGCCTCAGAGCCTGTGGGTTCACTGGCAAGCATCACCTCCCGGGAGCTAGTGTAGCTGGAGCTACTGGAGTTGGTGCTGGCATGATGGAAGCACAGCAGCCTCTGGGCTTCGTCCCTGCACTGGCCTGCAATGACATTGATGATGCCATAGACCAGTGATGCTGTGTCCCCATTGAGGAGAGGCTCCAGCAGCTCGACCAAGGTCTCTGCATTCAGACCACAGACACAGAGGCCATGCAGGATAGAGCCCTCTGCAGCCTCTGCTCGCCACCACTGGTCCTGATAGACTGCTGCCAGCCTCCAGCGCAGCCAGGGAAGCACAGGGTCCAGCAGTTGCTGTTGCCTTTGGAAAAGTTCTGCCCAGACCTCAGGTGGGAGGCCACCCATGAACTCTGGCTCTGCAGCCCCTTGCTCATCTGGAGACAGCATCCTTTGTGGAGAAGGTGGAGGGGATGCCCCAGGGTGATGGGGGTTGTTTTGGATCAGGTGGAATGGAGCGCTCCCTGCCTGGCTGCTGTCCTCTGCCAACTCTTCTGAGGCTGTGATGGCAAACTGTAGGTAGTCCCGTTCGCTCCGCTCAGAAAACCTGACAATGTCCATAGGTCTGCTGCAGAGTGGGCACGCTGGATTTGTCTTTGCCCACCGCAGGATGCAGCCCAGGCAGAACTGGTCATTACAGGGCAGAGCAGAAGCCACATCACTCCGAGTGTTGTGGCAGATGGGGCAGCTCCAATCTGTCCCCGTGGCCATGTCTTCTTGCTGCAGCAGGCTGGGGAGAATTGAGGGCCAGAAGGAGCTCCCACTTGCAGGCACACTCAGTAGAAGTCCAGGCTCGAGCTAAACTGGCCCATCCAGGCTCTGCAGAGCACACATATAACCAGCAAGGGATGTGATATCACAGTCCATCTCCTGGTAATGTTGTTCTCCACCACCCAGTGATGTCACAGTCAAAGGATGTCTGGCCCCTGAATATAAGCAGTGAGGGATGTTAGGTTACAATCACTCTCCTGGTGGTGTTCCTCCCACCCAGTGATGTTGCAACAGGAGGCCTGTCCCTGCATTTCCTTGTGCCTCTACACATACATCCAGGGCTACTGCAGCTCTGTGTTACCCCCTCTCTTCTCACCCATGTTTTTGGCTCACCATCACAGTTAAATGCCAGTCACCAAGGCCTTGGCCATGTCTCTAGTTTTAGTATCAGTTCTTCATGGCATTTCTGTGGACATTCCTGTGAATTTTTTAAGTGAAGTTTAATTCCTTATTTTGAGCAGGATTTATGCTTATGGATCTGATCCACACTCATTTTCATTTTTCCCTTTTCCTACCCAGCATTTCAGCACTCTTACGAGGCCACAGTAGTTTCTGGAATAAAGTAGTTAGAGGTTGTACAAGGTGGAAACAACAGAGTCCTTTTAAGAGGAGAGACCAGGTCAAACCCCACAAAAATAATTACCTGAAAGAACAGATACTCAACTGGAGAGTCAGATCCACAACCTGGCTCCATTCACAAAGGTCTTTGCCAAATCATTCTAAACTCATTTCCACATTAGAAGGATGGGTCTTTGGGTGTATCTCTTCCACTTCCTTTGTTCTCCACTTTCATTTGAAGCAGAGAAGTAGAACAACAAGAACAAATTTTAAATTTACCTTTTCTGATAAAGGAAACCCCACAACAAAATAGGTCTCTTGCTCTGCTTCAATGTTCTCCCTTTTTAGGCTGCAGAATTTTTTTCAGGTCACAATTCAACTGGACCAGGTGGACAGTATAAATTAGTGCTCAACAGGTGTTTTTCAGTAAATGCATGCTTGGGTTTATATCTGAAAATTAGTGTAAAGGGAGATGATTACTACAAAAGCTGTTCTCAGACTTAGAGAGAGTTGGTAGAAAGGTAGGTGAGTAGGTGGGTAGGTAGGTAGCTAGATACTTGGACAGACAGATGGACACATATAAAAGGTGCCTTTTGTTAAGTTTCAAACTATGTTACATACAAATTTAATACAATTTTGTATTAACCCTAGGATGCTTGGCCATTAGAAATGTAAATAAATAAACACATATATTAGTTGTATATGTAATTGACAAGATCCAGTGGCTAGATCTAAAAGGAAAAGCATAAAAATTGGGCAATAACATGCCAGTTGCCCTTCATAATGAAGTAAAATTAGCAGTATTTAATCAAATAACCAGTATTTCAGGAAAGGCCCCACACCTTTGATATGGAGGACTAAGAAAGAGAATTAATGCGCTATGCAGCTAAGAGTGCTTACTGAAGTAATGATGATAAATTGACTCCCACTGGAGACTCTGAAATGGATTTTCATCTTCCTAGCCAGCCTTGTGAAACAAGCTTCGTCACTTGAAAGAACAGCAATGGTAGCAGTAAAGTCAATAATATGTGACAGAGATGTATTGAAGCAATGATTTAGCAAGTTCAGTGTATAAAATGGATTAAAAGGCTCAAAATGGGGTCAAAAGTCCTCGAATTTCATGTCTCTGTAGGAATGTAAGAGGAATGGGAAAAAAATCTGTGTTTCAAGTAAGTGAGAGGGGATTGTTTTCTCGGAGTTTTTGTGCATGCACCCCCACATGCATAGGGATATTGTCCAAGCTGAAAATAACTGCAAATGATTCTGTGAAGACAGAACTTTCTTAGCAATCTTGCCACTTTCATGGTCTTTTGAATTGCAATAAACAAAACAGAAGTATAAAAATTTTTCATCTGACCTTTGATGACTGTAAACAATCAGAGTCTCTGATAAAATAAGGCAGAGGCACTGGTCACGCTAACAAAGCATCAGCAGTTTGGCTTTGACCCTTGTAGTGTCTGTTTCTTCACACAATTGGACTTGCTGCTGTGGGCAATCAACATGTTGGAAGTGGTTTATACAAATAGATTGAGATACCACTCACCACTTGTCCCACCAGACTAGCAGGAGATACATAATATATCCTCCAGGTTTTCATATCCTCAGTGTATACATCTGTATTTTGTCAGAAATTGCTGGAAGATCAGATTTAAATCACACTGTGTTATTTATTTAGTAGTGTAAGGATGGAAGTCACAAAATATTGGGGAGAAAATATCTGTAAGCCATAAAAAAAAATCTGACACAGCTCTGTCTAGGATTGCTAGATTAGCTTTCCTTATTCACTAGAAGCAAACTGTAATCCAACATCATGCTCTGCAGAATGTCAGTAGAATGTTCCCTGAGAAAACTGATTGCAACTAGTTCATCTGTAATAAGAAGTTTAAAAGGGACATTTTTCTTTATCACCAGTTTTATTTGCTGGTAGTATCCTTCTCTCATATACATATATATAAGTGGTAAAGAGTATTACAGAATGAAAAATTCAAATAAATATGTCTTGTGTCTTCTCCAGTGCTATTCTAGGCATGCCTAGTGAAATATTGCTTTGCTTTTTGTTAATTAGTAAATGACTCCTAATTTTCTGTGTCACATGCAATTTCACATGTAACACAAGCTCTCTCAGTGTGTCCCTTTTCTTACATATGAATATAACAACAGATACCAACTCAGTGTTGCCAGGTGTGGATATGGATGGCACAAACACAAGAAAGTCAGTTAAATCCAGTGCCCATCTGCTAGGACATTTGGATACAAAGAGAGCTATCAATCTGCAGCCTACAGCAGAAAAGTCAATGGAATAAGCATTCAAATGTTTGCTGTCAAACACATGCTAAAACAATGTGCAGAATTGTGATTGTATTCAATAGACAGACAAGGACTTGTGCAAGCATACTTTATAACATGGCACAAAGGCAAGAGCTGCTCATAACCCTGAATGAAACACTTGACATTCCTTACTCCAGGATATGGCAGTATTGAACTATTTGCATTGGAAAAGACCCTGAAGATCAAGTCCAACTGTAAACGAAAAACCTTGTTATAAGTACAAATCCAATTATTACCATTTCCTGCAGGGTGAGGTGTTGCTTTCCCAGGTGCAGAAGAAATGCATACGCCAAGAATGATTCCTGACAGCAAAACAATGAAGGAAATATCTAGCAACAAGTGCGATCCAGCCGGGGGTCTAATCTGGGATGTTTCCTGTTTAACTTGGGGGACACGGGCAAAGCAAAGGAGAGCCATCGTGACACTGGCAGATGATTATAAAAAATCCTAGGGAAGAGGAGGAAGAGGCTCTCAATATGCACAAGAGCAGGGCTGCCATCCACAGGTACCAGAACTGGGCAGAAGAATGAGCTAAAAGGAATCCCATCAAATTCAGCAAAGACAAAAGGGATTATCACTTCTGCTTGGCAAGTGTCAGACCACAAATGGATCCTGCATCCAGGTCCTGATCGTCAAATCAAGATGGAAATTGGTAAAAAAGGACAAATCTGGGGAAGGCCACCATGAGTGTGGGGCTGAGGTGTTGACTGATAGACAGGTGAGGCCATGGGTCCAGGACTGGTTCATTCTGGAGCAGAGACAGCTGTAAGGCATCTGAAAGCACCTTGAGGCTATAGGATGGGATCAAGGGGCTGAGGCCATGCTCTTCATAGAGGTGCCTGGCAGGAGAAAAGAGAAAGTGGAATCAGCTGAAGCTTCAGAGGCTTGGGCTGGAGATAAGGAAACACCTAGCACAATGTGGTGGAGTGAGGGCCCAGAGAGGTTTTGCATCCTTTAACTGGTAAAGCCCCAGGCAGCCCGATCTGACCCGATGAATAACTATGCTTTAAGCAGGAGGCTGAAGGAGACCTTGTGAGATGCAGCCTGAACGATTCAGCTCTAAATTTTCCGTGATTGGTGACCTCATCGATGCTCCAGAGGTTCACTGCACGGCTACCCCGATCGCCAGAGGGACGGCGGAGCACAGCGCCCCCCGCCGGCCCGAGCCGTTACCCGGCGCGTGCCGGGGGCGGGGCCGCCGCGGCCCTCGCGCCGCGGCCCTTGGGCTCCCCCGTGTGTCGCGATTGTCGCCGACTGCGCGCGATGGCGGAGTCGCCGCTTGCGCCGCCCGCCGCCGCCAGCCCCGGCCCGGCCGACCTCGAGGCTGTGCTTCAGGCCCTCAGGGAAAATGTTCCCTTGTCCCACCCTGAGCTGGCCGCCTCTTTGGAGGCGACTCTGCTCGATGGCTATGCTGGGGTGTCCCCTGAGAGCTTTCGGTGCCGTCACGTGCCTGAAAAGTAAAAGAATCTTTACTTAACTGCTTGTTTAAAAGCAAAATTTAAAAAAGAGAAGTGAACTATCCTGCATTCCAGAGCATGAGACCACTGCTTGTGTTGGCCAGATTCAGGTGCTCATTTTCAAGGGAAAAATTCACATTGTAGATTCATTCATGTGGAAGCTTTTTAGGTTACATCTTTGATGCTAAAGAGTATTTTGAGTATTGCCACAGAAAAACATTTTTTTGTTGAAACCCAGGGAAATGGTTAGATGGAGTTACTAATTTTATGTCTTCTATGGAAAACACAATTTATAAACATTTGGTTGTTACAAAGCATGTCCATACTTTATGGCACCTGACAAGGTGTGTGTCCTTTGCTCTACCTGTGGCTGGCTGGTTCTTCTTGTATAGAAAACAGTAAGTCTCGTGCAGAGAGGGGCATGGGAGAGGTCATTCTGTTATAGCACAAAATGCAGTCTCTGCTTTTGGTTTTGAACACAAAGGAAAAGAAAAAGGTTAGCTGCATCTCTTGCTGCTGCATGAGACCTACCTAGTGTGTAGCCACTTGAAATGCCATGTTTGTGTATGTGTTGAAGCTAGTATTTCTTTATTTTGTCCTCTCAATATCCTGGTGCCTTCAGTTAAGTTTCTACATGGGAAATCTTCAGCTGGTGCAAACTTGCCACTAGTGCTCTCTGTGTTGCAACAATTATTCATCTTTCTCTTGGGTGTCTTTCAGAAAGATGTATATTCTGATGAATCCCTTAGAAAGCTCCAGCCTGGACTAGGCTGCTCTGTTCAGTGCTGGGTAAAGAGGAGCCTGTGTGCCAGGGCACACAGAGGTGGCAGGACTCCTTCTTTAGTGCCCACTGAGTGAATTGTCTTGCCGGCACTTTGAACTTTGTCAGTTTTGACAGCTTTTGAACAATGTTTTGAGAAGTGTATATTTTCCATTGTTGAAGGCTTTGTGAATTAGAGCCCCAATTTCATCCTTAGGAATAGAGGGATTAAGTCTGTGAGTCAAAGAGTTGCAGGGGAACAGGTGTTTTGATTTTGAGTCTTCATGAGTATGTGATGAGAAGGTTATTGTTGTTCCTGGATGTGAAGCGGTTAAGGATTTGTGGCTTATTCTGTGTTGAGTAGTTCAGGGACTACTAGGCCTTTGGTTTGACAGCTTCCCTCTTTTGATTAAAAATGTCCTTTCTTAACTCTTGGCCCTTCCCAGACTTCCCTGAGTGTTTAGGTCTTGTATTGACCCAGCCTTTTTGCATCTTTTTATATAGCTTCATCAAAAAATGTCTATTTCTATTAATATCCACAGGCATTGCCCTTTAAATATCTGAGTGAGAGCAGACTAAAGATGGGGAGCGGGATCTTTTGGAACTATCCATATCCTGTTACTCAGTGTGATGCCCTTTTGTCTTCTGTAAACCCACATGTACCAGTTTTGAAAAGCCTTCTTTTCCTTAATAGAAGAAAATGTTGCAGGCTCTAAACAATCATTCATCTTCAAGGTACTGATGGCTAGCCAGTTTGCAGAAGAGACTTATATTCTTTAACAGGTGATTATGAGAATATCTTTCTGTCTAAAGATAAATTCCAGGTACTTAACTTCAGGTCTTTACTTCCTCAGTGGAACAGACACCTAACTAGGTTGTCTAGCTTTATAAGGTTTATTTAACCCTATAGATTTTTGCCACATAATAATGGAAACATACCCAGAAAGTATACGGTTGCCTACAAAATATGTATGGAGCAGGAGAGAAGAGCTCCAAAAGGCAAGCAACAGTTATAATTTAATAATTATTAAATGTAATTATTAGTTGGTAATTAGACTTAGTAATTGGATGAGGTGGAGTGGGATTCACAGCCAGAAATGTATAGCTCATGAATGTAGTTTTGCACCACACAGACTGTGCAGTGGTTTGAGCGAGATCTCTCAAAAGTAATAACGCACCTGTAAGTCTAGTGGTAACTAGGAAGGCACCTTGATTTCTCCTTCTGGGTTTCTTCTTGTTTCCTATAGCTAGTGCCATAAGCAAGGGCATAGTTCAGACAGTGAGGACATGTATTCTTACTTGCTGTATTCTGGTGGGTTTTTTTATTTTGTGTTTTGATTTATAGGTATTTTGTAAGAGTTTGAGTTTCCATTTGTCAAACATCTGAATTTAAAAGGCTTGCTAAGTTAACTATGTTAACAGTGTTAACCTAGTGTTACATGTCCTTCCAGGGTGGAGAAGAACAGTTATAACTGTGTCCCAAAAATGATTACAAGAAAATAACAAGTGATCTTTGGGTTTGCTTCTTTTTTATTTTGTTTTTTATTCTTTTAAGAAGAATATTTTGGGTCAGTGTGAGTCTTCAGGAACTGAGCCTCTGAACATGGTGGTGGAAGAGAGACCTTCACTTGACAACACACAAGCTGTGGGAACAGTTCCCTTGAGCCAAAGGACCCTGGTAAGAAGAGAGTCTACATGTTTTTAGAGATGACTGAGACAGCTACTCTGAGCCTGACTTCTACAGAAAGAGGACATCAGAGTAATTGATCCAAGAGCTGAGGTGGAGTTGAAGGAGTGGTTACTCACTTCAAAAGGTAGTTTCTAGATCCCAGGTAACAATGTTAGTTAATAACTCATCTCACAACACCCATCAGTTTCTACCATTTAAGTAAGGACTGAGGTCTCAGTGTTGGTACAGAGAAGAAACAAGGCTGGAGTTCTTTTCATGAGATGTGAATGTCTCTGTTCAAAGTTCTTGTGGGTGCCATTTACAGTGCTAGTGTTGCAGCTTTTATCAGGGTACCTCAAAACTTTAAAACTTTGAAAACCTGGAAGAATTCCTATTCTTTAAACAGCAGGCCTCAAATTCCCAGGGGAGAACCTGCCTTTTGGGCCATGTTTTATAGTCTCTGGTAAAATTGCTAGGTGTGCTGCCAAGGGAGACACAAACTAGGTCTAGTGTTGACTCAGTATTCCCTTTGCTTCCTAGATGTCCATCTGCTGTACCTTTCCAGAAGGGCTGCTCTGCGTGGGAGGAAGCTACCAAGGGAAAGCCTGTGAAAATGGACTACCTGGGATCCCTCTCTATATAGTTATACTTGTAGATGTGTTTTATGTTGTTGTACTTACACAGAGGTATGTGGATATTTAGATAGATATACGGATATTTGCATGCTTACATATAGGCAGTACAGTTGTAGAAATCTGCAATAAATTAAAATTTTTAACTGAAATTGATATTTGTATATTTATGTGTAGTCAGCAGACTCTCTGCTTATGTCTCTCTCCTGCACAGCATGTGCATCATGTCTTGTCCCTGAGAGTTCAGATGAGTCTTCCAGGATGAGGAGGAGCAGCAGAATCACTGCCATCACTCTCTGTCATCCTTGCAGACCCTGAGAGCTGTGGACACCATTGCTGGAAGCAATGGTGCTCACCTCTCCTGCCTCCAGAGTCAATGAAGTGCTGCATTACATCTTTAACTTCTGGCCTGGGAAAAGAGTGGACATCACAGGGCTGTTCCTCACTCTAGGTAGGAGGGTGAGTGGTGCCCAGCCCAGTGTGCTGGGCAGTGTGCTGTGGAGAGGGTGCTCGATTCCCCTGGGGGAACATCAGGGGCTGGCACCAAGCTCTTTTAGAGTACAGTGGCTGCAGAAGACAGCATCTGCTTTGCAGGAGGGTTGGCCTGGAGCCTTTGTCCCAGGCCTGCAAGGGACTCTTGGAGTAGGAGCCCACCAAGATTTTGCTCAAGGTCTGGGGAAACCTTGAGGGACCATGCAAGTCTTGTTCAGGAGTGGAGTCACACTGCTCCTGCTGGAGCAGGTGTTTGCTCCTAGGGCTTATTTGCAGCTTCACTTTTCCGAGGTGCTGCTGGACTTCACCAACTCTGAAACCACTACTGTGCAGAAGAGCGTCTGAGGGAGGATCAGGAATCTGAGTCATGAGCTGGCTGACATTTCCAAATGGGAGGTAAGGTATGGGAATCCTTGAAATCAGAGGGTTTTGGGAAAACTGCAAAAGGCAGGCCTCAGAGACAGCAGAACTGTGATTAGAGCTAAGCAGTAGCCCTGAGATTTGTCAGGAGAAAAATTATATAAGTATAAAAGTAAGGACAAATAGAACAATGGTCTGTGTATTAATGCTTGTCTAGAATAACTCCCTAAGCTGCAGAAAAGTATCTCCAGTGAGATATTAGGAAGTTCTAAGCTTAATAATGGAGCTCTGTGCATTGTATCTTAGGGCTTACAAGCAGATATTGTATTCGAAATAAGCAGGCATTGTTGTACCCAAAGGTACTTGTGCTTATAGTGGTTGGACAGAACTACTGTCAATATGCTTTTGCTTTGTGTGATTGGTCAAAATACTTTTAAAGTAAGTTGTAACATTAAGTTCTTGGTCTGCTGCCTGGGTGTGAGCTGCTGGCATCTTCCCATTGTCATAACCATGTAATGGGACTGATGCTAGAAAATACAACAGCTCGAGATGCGTTCCTCAGCAATCCCGTCCCATTTGTGATTTTTACATAGACCCCCATCTGGCAATAAATGGTGCTTCTCAGTGAGGAGGATTTTTAGACTAGAAGAATATAAAAAAATAAAAAAGAAGACCATGGACAGTGCTATTGCTGGAGGCCCAGGCTGTTAAAAGGAGGAATGGATCATCCCCTTCATTGTCTGTAGCTGATATTCTTGTAAGTAATAAGTAGCAACTCTAGAGGCTCCTGGGCAACAATATGGGAAACCATCTATCTAAAACAGAATGGGACATCTTTTATCGTCTTGAGACAATTTTACAGGATAAAGGACGTTCAGACATCTCAAAACATGAACTAAAGGACTTATTAATCTGGGTAAAAACGAATACTCAATATATAGATTTGAAATCTGCTTTTACCTTTGATTTCTGGGACCAGATAAACTGGAAAATTTACAATCTAGTCTCTCTCAAAAAGGAAGAGACTTTGGTCAAACTAATGCCTGTCTCCAGAGCTTTAATGGAAAGCTTTAAACAGAATGATCGTAATAGAGACTTTCTTGAACACCAAAACAGAACACCTGGTTCTGAGACTTTAATTTGGAGTGGTGCTGGCTCTTCGTCCTCCTCTGGGGGAATCTTGGGTTTTGTTCAGGGTTCCTTCCCTTCTCCTCGCATGTCCAGGGTTTCCCCGGGCAAAGTGAACAGCACCCCGATCCCTGGGAAGGGGGAATCAGATCAGCTTCCAGCTTCGGTCATGTCCTGTTTCTTTCGGGATTCCCTGCGTCACTGATGCTGCGACTGAGCGTCCTCCTATTCCTCTGGGAAATCATCCACCTCTGGAGTTCCCAGGAAAGAGTTGGGGATTTTCATTGTATTCTGAGAATTTGGGGGGTCAGGGGTTGTGTTCTGGGGAGGCTGGGAGTTGAACAGCTCGGGGAGATGAGAATTTGGGGAAGCTTTGCAAAACAGGAGCTGCTGTTTTCGTGCCCTGCTCCTCTTCCGAAAAAGTTGCAGCCGGACCTTGTGCTGCAGTTGTGCAGGCGGGGTCTGCCGAGGGGAGCTCTGGATCCACTCTGCCTGGCCGAGGGGTTGCGGGGGTCACCCCAGCCACGGTTTCCCCTTCCTGGGAAGTCGCCCCCTCGGATCGGGCTCAGGCGGGCAAATTGCTTTGCAGTTCTGAGAACTCTTTTCGTATAGATTCCTTCCCCAAGCCTCTTCCAGGATTTTCGCTGCTTTTAGCACCCCAGCCTCCGGTTACAGCTGGTGCGGGGGCTTTGGATTTGGCTCTGCCTGCAGAGGAGTGGGCAGGGGGGCGGACAGAGGTGGAGGGCAGCAGCCAGGGGCCGAGTGGGGCCAGGATGGCTCTGCCCAAAGAGATGGATGGGGTGGAGGCTGGAGAGCTCAGGAAAGTTTCTGTGTAGACACAGACAGTTCATTTAGAAGCCTTGAAACCTGTCTCATTTGGTGCTGGGGGGGGAAAAAGCATGCCGAGATTGCAGCTTGGAGCTGACAGTTTTCCAGCTGAGTCCCCGCGGGCGAGGCCTCAGGAAAGGGCGACAAATTCGGGATCTGCAGCTCGAGAGCAGCCCGATTCATATACATCTGAAAAAATCCAATTTATTGAATTGAGACGTGATTTAGCAGGCTCTGGCTTTTTTCCTGTAACCAATACAACACATTCCTCAGCCACTACCTCCAGGAGCGGGGGGTTGTTAGGAATGTGGAGCTCTCCTCCTCCACCCTTCCTGGCAAGGCTCCCGGGAAGGCTTGTTGCTGCGGAGACACTACTGCCAAGAGCTTGGAGCTCTGCTCCCCCGTCCCTCCTGGCAAGGCTCCCAGGAAGGTTCATTGCTGCGGTGACACTACTGCCAAGAACTTGGAGCTTCTTGGCAGGGTTCCTGGGACAGCTGATTGCTGTAAAAACACTACCTGTTCTTCTGTATCAGATACAGGAGTGATGAGAGGGAAAAACACAACACAGTCTAAATCAGAGGTGAACCTTCCATTTCAACTACCTAATTGGTCTAATATTATTCGAAATTTAGAAAAAAATTTGGATTCAAATAAACAACTCCTTTCCTTACCTGTAAGACATGGTCATAATGATGTAAATCCACAATATGAAACTCTTTCTCACCATGATATAAAGGAACTCCATCAAGCTTTGAAAGAAAGTGCGTTCTCTTCTCCTGATTTTAATAATGTGTTGAAAAGTATACTTAATTCTTATGACTTAGTCCCTGCTGATTGTCGAAATGTGGCTTCCCTGATCTTAACCAATTCACAATATCTTTTATGGGAATTACAATGGAAAAAACTTCTTAATAAATTGGTTGAAAAATATAAAAATACACCTTATGAGAATATAGATATTACCCAACTAGCAGGTGATCCACCTTTCCATAGACCACAAAATCAGGCGGTGGGATTGCCTTGGCCTATACTCATGGATACTAAAAATGCTGCTAGAAAAGCTTTACTTTCAGTTGAGCCAGCTGGTACCCATGCAAATGCTTACACTACTATCAGACAAGGTGATTTGGAACCCTTTGGTTCTTTCCTAGATAGATTAACCCAAGCTGTCGAAAAACAATGTCCAGATGAACAAGCTCATTCCTTTATTATTCAAAACCTTGCTTTTGTCAAGGCTAACGAAGAATGTAGAAAAATTATTTTAACTTTACCTGATCAGCATCCAACTGTAACACAGATGCTAACAGCTTGCAGTAAGCTCACCTCTCCACAACATCTTGCTAATGTACAAATCAATGCTTTTGGAAAGCTGATTGCAGAATCTCAAGAAAGGTTTGGGAAAACACTGGGAGAAATTTTGGGACAACAAATGGAAAAGCTTGGAAAAGTCCTAGAAGTACAAACAAAAATTTTTGAAAAATCTTTTGGTACAGTACAGTTGGACTCTGATAAAAAGGCTTGTTGCTTTGCTTGTGGTAAACCAGGACACATGAAAAGGGATTGCCCTACCACAGCAATCCAACCTAAAAAACCTTCTATTTGCCCTCGGTGTTGGAAAGGGAAGCATCTTGCTAAGTACTGTCATTCTCAATTTGACATTGATGGCAAACCTTTGTCATTAAACTCAAAAAAGAGCATGGATTACCACCACGCCTCGACACAAGGGGTGGTACGTCCTTACAGTCCATTACCCATTTTTCCCTCAATCAACCATTCCTCAAATGGTCCCAGCTCAATACCCTCAGGTACTAGGTTTGAATTGGCCTCCTCAAAATTGATACACATTTTAAATAATTCTTGTTATGAAAGTATTTCTACTGGAAGTATCAGTGTTTTTCAACAAAGACAAGATCATTTGATTATAGGCAAAGCCAGCAACAAAATTTTTGGACTTTCAGTCCTTCGAGCTGTTGTTCCAGTAAATTGTAACTCAGAGCTAATAATTTTAGCTCTTGCATTTGACGTTCCTATGGTAATTCCACCAAAAACACCTATAGCTATTGCATTTCTTTTACCCATGAATATACCCAAGCAAAACAACTTTCCAAAGAATTCAGTTATGTCAGTGCCATTTGGAACCTCAGGTCTTGCGGTCTTCTGGGTACAATGTTTAGACCGCAGCCAACCAAAACTGACTTGCAGCCTGACTCACTGTGGTAAAACAATTGACATTACAGGCATGCCGGATACTGTGCTGATGTCACTGTAATTTCTCACATGTTTTGGCCCAGTGATTAGGATTTGGTAGCTCCTACAGGTCCCCTCAAAGGGGTTAGAGGTGCTACTGTGTGTTTGCAAAGTGCATCCATGATTAACATTACAGATCCTGAAGGAAAGACAGTGACAGTGCATCCTTTTGTTGTTCAGAAGCCTCTCACCATCTGGGGGAGAGACGTCCTGTCCCAATGGGGAGCAAAACTGGAAGCGGGCCTGTGATGGAAACCGCTTTAAAGCTAAACTGGATAACTGATCATCCTATGTGGATTGATCAATGGCCTTTAACAGAGAAAAAATTAAATATCCTTAAAAGATTGGTAAAGGAGCAATTACAGCAAGGTCACATCACACCACAGGTAGTCCCTGGAATTCACCAGTATTCATCATCCTTAAGAAGACATCGGACTCCTGGAGGTTGCTTCATGACCTAATGAAGATCAATTGAGTTATTGAGGACATGGAACCTCTTCAGCCTGGACTTCCTTCTTTATCAGTGATCCCAAAATACTGTCCTCTCATTGTCATTGATTTAAAGGACTGTTCTTTCCACATCCCACTTCATTCCAATGATGCTCCAAGATTTGCATTTTCAGTTCCAGTCATCAATCAAAGAGAACCCATGCAGAGATAGCACTGGAAATTGTTGTCTCAAGGAATGGAGAATTCGCCTATAATTTGCCAATATTTTGTTGCACAAGTTTTGTCTCCAGTTCGACAGAAGCATCTGATTCTACACTACATCGATGATTTGCCCATCGCAGCTCCAACACAGACAGAGATGGAGCAAACCCATGCCAGTGTTGTTGCTGAAATCCAAAATGCTGGACTTGAAATTTCTACAACCAAAATCCAAGAAGTTCCACCTTGAAAGTATCTGGAATGGAGGATGACTGAAAAAACAATTACACCACAAGAAGATACAGCTCCAGACTAGTGTCAGCAACCTACAAGATTTACAACAGCTTCTGGGAGAAATTAATTGGATCAGACCTGTTTTGGGAATTGCCAACAATGAACTGGGCTCACTTTTTAATTGATTGAGAGGAAGCTGTGATATAAATTCTCCTAGAACTCCAACACCTGAAGCTCATACAGCCCTTGGCAAGGTCATGGAAGCTCTCCAAAGAAGACAAGATCATTGCTGTATTCCAGAACAACCTTTATTTTTTGCAATTTTAGGGAAAAAAATGCAACTTTGTGGTCTCGTTTTTCAATGGGACCCTTCTGAGAGAGATCCTTTGTTGACAATACAATGGGTTTTTCTTCCCTACAGGTTTCCAAAGACTATTTTTACAGTTTTAGAGATGATAGCACAAATTGTAATTAAGACCAGAACAAGATTTTTAAGTTTAGCAGGTCAAGCATTTGCAGTTATCTATTTACCATTGAAAAAAGATTAACTTGATTGGGCAATGCAAAATTTTGACGATTTGCAATATGCATTGTTAGACTTCCCAGGTATTTGTTCTGTTCATTACCCAGCTCACAAATTATTGCAGGCAAAATAGAGTTTTAGAGAGAAACCTATGTTAATTGAAGAACCTTTAAATGCAATAACTCTCTTTACTGATGGATCTGGCAAAAGTCACAAATCAGTTGTAACTTGGTTGAACCAAACAAATAAAACTTGGGAATCAGATATTCAAATAATAGAAAGATCTCCTCAGATTGTTGAGCTTGCTGCTATGATTCAGGCATTTCAGCTCTTTCCACAACCTTTCAATTTAATTACAGATTCTGCTTATGTTGCTAATGTGGTTAAAAGAATAGAAGGATCAGTTTTAAAGGATGTTAGTAGTGACACTTTTTATTATTGGCTTTCATGTCTTTATACAACTTTGCAATATAGAACTAATCCATATTTTGTTTCTCACATCAGGGCTCATTCTTCACTTCCTGGATTTTTAGTGGAAGGAAACATGACAACAGACAAACCGACAATGTTTATTTCAAACACTTTGCCAAACATTTTTGAACAAGCAAAACTGAGTCACGCCTTTTTTCACCAAAATGCACAAGCACTTGTTTGAATGTTTCAAATTTCCAAAAGTCAAGCTAAGGCTGTCATTAGTACTTGTCCTGACTGTCAGCTTGTGCAGCCTCCTGTTTCTACAGGAGTGGTCAACCCACAAGGTTTGCAAAGCCTGCAGTTATGGCAAATGGATATCACTAGATACCCTTCCTTTGGTAAATTTTAAAATATTCTTGTTTCAGTGGACACATTCTCTGGTGCAGTTTTTGCTTCTCTTCACACCGGTGAAACAGGTAATCTTACCTGTCAACATTTTTTGCAAGCTTTTGCTTCATTGGGTGTGCCCCAAGAAGTAAAAACTGACAATGGTCCTGCGTATATATCTCAAATATTGGCCACATTTTTAGAGGATTGGGGTGTCCATTGCATCTTTAGTATTCGTCATTCTCCCACAAGTCAAGCAATTGTTGAGAGGACAGATCAGACATTAAAACACATTCTTGATCAACAGAAGTGGGGAGTAGGGGTCACACCACAGATGAGGTTGAACAAAGCTTTGTATGTTTTTAATTTTTTAAACAGCTCAGTTGCAGAGCCTGATCCACCAATTTTTAGGCATTTTTCAAGTAACACACAGGCGAAACTGAAAGAAAATCCCCCTGTTTTAATTAGAAACCCTGAGACAGGAGAAATTGAATGTCCTTTCCGATTAATCACATGGGGCAAAGGGTATGCTTCTGTCTCTACAGATGCAGGAATGAAGTGGGTCCGAGCCAAAAACATCAAACCATATCGCACCCCAGAACGTGTGGATGAGTCCAGAACCGAGGAAGCAAGTATGCAGATGTGAGCCAAACAGAGGGATCCCAGGTCATGCCTGATGTTCCTTGTGCATTAGTGGAACCTGCAAATTCTAATTTTATGCTATTTATACATGTGTTAGTTGTTGGTTTTGTAGAAACTTTTTTTGCAAAAGCGTGGGTTTTGTTTTGTTATGTCATAGATCCCCTCTATTGGATTTTCAAAGGTGATTTTTTTTTAAAGGTCAAAAGCAAAGTTTTTAAACTGATATATATGGGAGGACTTTTTGCCAAAAACTGGCTCACAAAAAGAATGGAGTGAAATTGAATTATACGCTAGTGTTGGTTGGTTTTAATTGTTTCTTGTAGTGCAGATTTGCCTGTGGAGCGACCAAAACCAAATGTTTGGGTGACCTTAGCCAAGGCAGCAGGTTCAGATACCATATGTTTGTCTAATTTGGAACCAGAAAAAGCCTTTCTCAACCTGTCTAGCCAGTGTGCCAGTAAAGTATTTGCCCTTGATCAAAAAGCAATTCAATAGTAAGCTTGGTGAAATTGACAGTGGGAGCAATCCTGTATTGGATTGGAACATTTGGGCCAAAGAATTTTCCAAAGCAGTATCTCAACCCCAAGAATTAGAAATTCTTGGTTCTTTAACAATGGATTTTTGCTTTACGTTTACAGCTAATGATTGGTGAGGTGATCCTCCAAAGTACAATGTTACTTCCCATTATTTTGCATACAAAAATTCAAGTTTTTCGGTGTCATTATTCAGACAGTTGGGATGTGCTTTCCAAGGCTGACCAATATCCACAACAATTACCAAAAGGATATTGGTTCATTTCTGGAGATAGGGCTTGGTAGGGCATTCCATCACGCCTTGAAGGTGGCCCATGTAGCATTGGAATGCTCACTGTGATAGCACCTACTGCTAAAGCAGTCATTAAGAAGAAACATAGGGGAACAAAATCTGCTCATCACTATGATGAGAATTGTAAGAGTGATTTCATGCCTTGGAATGCTGCAAAAAAGGTTTCAGCAGTTTGTTTTTACCCCAACTGTCTTCAGCAATGGCATTGAAACAGTTAGATTGGGTTGGATGTTGGCTGAGTAAACAAACTAATGCCACATTCACTGCAATCAGTGACATGATGGCTGATGTTAACAATTAGCATACTACCCTTCAAAACAGAGCAGCAATTGATTTTCTTTTACTGGCACATGGACATGGTTGTGAGAAATTTGAAGGACTGTGTTGTATGAACCTGTCTGATCACTCTGAATCCATCCACAAATGCATACAAAAGCTGAAAGATTTGACAGCTCAAATTGAAGAAGACAGTGGGTCATGGTTAGATGATTTGTTCCAAGAATGGAGCTTTGCACCTTGGCTAAGGGAACTTTATAAAATAGGTTTCTATGTATTGGGTGTTTTAGAGGTGATACTAATAGTGATACCTTGCTTATTTTGGTGTGTGTGACAAATGATGGACAAAACTATCAAAGAAGTTTTTATCATACACGAGAGAGAGGTAGGAAATGGATTCACAGAGAGTTCTTGAAATCTTAGAGAGATAGAGGATGAAGCTATAGGCATGGAGGAAGGTTTTGAATTAAGACCTTGGAACAGGCGAGACTCTGAACAATGAATCGTAATTGCTATCAGACATGACTTATGCCTGTTGAACTGACTGGACTTTCACAGCATTAAAATTGCAGTGTTGTAATATAGCAATGCTTAATGCAAGCAAAAAGATGCCTTAAACAAGTAATAAGCAGATATATTATAGTAAAGCTATGAAACACAAGGTAGTTAATAAATGAAGGTTTATTTTTATTTATATTTATGAAGGTTTATTTATGAAGGTTTCTTTTTAGTTGAACCGAGACGGGGAATTGTAGGAATCCTTGAATCAGAGGGTTTTGGGAAAGCTGCAAAAGGCAGGCCTCAGAGACAGCAGAACTGTGATTAGAGCTAAGCAGTAGCCCTAAGATTTGTGAGGAGAAAAATTATATAAGAAGTAGAAAAGTAAGGACAAATAGAACAATGGTCTGTGTATTAATGCTTGTCTAGAATAACTCCCTAAGCTGCAGAAAAGTATATCGAGTGAGATATTAGGAAGTTCTAAGCTTAATAATGGAGCTCTGTGCATTGTATCTTAAGGCTTACAAGCAGATATTGTATTCCAAATAAGCAGGCATTGTTGTACCCAAGGGTATTTGTGCTTATAGTGGTTGGACAGAACTACTGTCAATATGCTTTTGCTTTGTGTGATTGGTCAAAAAAACTTTTAAAGTAAGTTGTAACATTAAGTTCTTGGTCTGCTGCCTGGGTGTGAGCTGCTTGCATCTTCCCATTGTCATAACCATGTAATGAGATTGATGCTTGAAAATAAAGAGCTTGATTCATATTCCTCAGCAGTCCTGTCCCATCTGTGATTTGTACATGGACCCCTGGCCAGCAATAGTAAGGCCCAGGCCCCTTCCAGCCAGGCCATGCCAAAGTGGGTTGCTTGCTGGATGGAATCCTGGGGCCAGCAGACCTCCTCTTTTGCGGATGCCAGTGCCCCCTGTGAGACTGTTCCTAGCCCTGACAAGGAACCATGGGACGGTGGCTGCTGCCCTTGATGCCTAGAGATTTTTGCTTTCTATATGTTTTTCATGTATTTGTAGACTACTGATACATGGCTGTACTTTTCCTACCCTTTCCGCCTACCTTTCAGAATGGTAAGCTAATCTCCTAACACATTCCTGAAACACTATTTAGTCGTGCTTTTTAGGCTAGCAAGGACACTGTGTTGTCGCAGACATCTTTTTATGAAAATCCTTTCCTTGGAGTTTTTTCCTCCTGAGAAGCTGAGAGGCCTCAGGGACAAAATGTAAACAATGGTTTTCTGCTGCTGTGGAATGCAACAGGTGGGTCTGTGATTGGTCTCATGTGGATGTTTGGAATTAATGGCCAATCACAGCCCAGCTGGCTTGGACACAGTGTCCGAGACACAAACCTTTGTTATCATTCTTTCCTTTCTATTCTTAGCTTAGCTAGCCTTCTGAGATGAAACCTTTTCTTCTATTCTTTTAGTATAGTTTTAATGTAATATATATAATAAAATAATAAATCAAGCCTTCTGAAACATGGAGTCAAATCCTCATCTCTTCCCTCATCTGAAGACCCCTATGACCACCGTCACACTGTGTTTTCTACTGGAACTTGGAAGGCATAACAAGAAAGCCCCTGGAACCACTCTAGTGGGGCAGAACCCAGGGGGAAATTACCCAACTAACTGCTCTTCTAATTGGACAATATTTGTTAGATATGCTAATTTGTTAAACTTAAAAAAATTGTAGAAATCTACTGCCTGGTGTGCCCCATGGCTGTGGGGGCACCTGGAAGCTTCCAATGAAGACCTGGGGCTTTTTGACTATTTTAAGAGTTTTGCAAGAGTTTTCTTTCTTGACATTAGGCAACACCCTGGGCAGAGGAACTTGGCAGCACCACCTCCCCCTGCTCTTTCTGGGGCTGCACCTGCTCTCTACCAATCTGCCCTGATGGGTGGAGCATGTGGAGGGCACAGAGGGCAGCTTCTGATGTGCTGGGTTGATCCTCCATGTCAGAGCTTGCCAGGCTGCTGGCAGGGCTTGGATGCCAGGTGGGAGTCCCTCCCTGGGAGCTGGTGGGGCAGGAACTGGCCTCAGGGCTGTTGCCCTCCTTCCCAACAGCATGAGAGTGCAGCAGCCTCTGGGCCTCCTCACTGCATTGGCCCACAATGAAATTGACAGTGGCATCAA
The DNA here is from genome assembly GCF_901933205.1 of Camarhynchus parvulus. Lineage (NCBI taxonomy): Eukaryota > Metazoa > Chordata > Aves > Passeriformes > Thraupidae > Camarhynchus > Camarhynchus parvulus. The sequence goes on along the minus strand of NC_044601.1, from coordinate 27,845,271 downwards.
CCAGCTGTTCGGTGTATTCCTCCAGGAGAGGCTGCAGCATCTGGACCATGACCTTCCCCTGGTCATGGATCAAGTGGAAACTTTAGGCAAGCCCTGCCTTAAACTCAGATTTTTGGCTACAGCTTAAATTTAGGTCGACCACACCTAAAATCACTCTGGCCTGCAAGTTCTAAGCATGGCAGATCAGGTCTATTTATAAAATTAGTTATTTATTGAACAGATAACCAAAACAAGGCCTTAATCTGAGTTACTTACTACGTGGGATAAACCAAAAAGCTCATCTAGTACATTACATAGAACAGTAGACAATATTATTACACCTATATTAAAGCTAGCAAAAGAAATAGTATAGATTAGGAGTCAGAGGTAATTTACCACTGAAATGATGATAGTGTACACTAAATCCTTTCACTCAGCCTCAGAGGAGTGACATATCAGCTGTCCCTGCTTTGGGGGAAAATCCCACACATTTCCAGGGAATGTGCAGAAGATTCCCCACTTTGTGAAAATTTGGTGTAGCTTTTATAGTTTGTAAGGTGAGGTGTCTATCAGTCAGAAATCCCCATTTATATTTCCAGATGTCACTTCAGAGCAAGATGTTTGTTATCAGGTGGGAGTGTTACTCCCATGGCGCAAAAATAACTCACTACAAGACAGCTTGTTATGTTTGCATTTTTTCACCAATTAGCACAAAACAGGTAAGTTCTGGGGCAAGGTGCTCTGTTATTCCACCATCTGAAAGCAGCAGATATGCTCTTCTGGGGTGAGATGCTCTGCTACACCCATCTGGACCACAGAGGCACAGGGCATACAAGACTGTTCTCACTGCCAGCCACCATGAGGATGCTGCAGGCTCCTGCTTAGCTGAGGAGAGTGTCCCTTGCAAAGATTGAGGAACAACTGCAAGGCTCTGGCAGCTGTTTCTATCCAGGAGGCCAAGAGCTCCTGCCTGGATCCAGTCCTGCATCCAGCCTGGCTGCTGGTGTCTGGTCATTCTCCCTGGGGAGTGATGACACACTCTAGGTATTTTTGCTCCTGCAGAGAAAATCTGACAGACTCTATCAACCTCTGCAGAGTGGGCACTCTGGTTTCTTCTCTGCCCAATGCAGGATGCAGCCCATGCAGAACTCATGGGCACAGGGTATCACATAAGCGACACCCTCTTGCTCATCATGGCAAACAGCTCAAATGGAGCAGCTCCACCCTCTCCCCATGGCTTTGTCTGTTCTCCATGGAAAATTCAGGGAGTCCTGAGAAGTTGCTCCCCATCACTGGCCCTACAAAAGTATCTCACACACTGCAACAAAATGGAGAAACCTTGGTCCCTTTCTTTCCCAAGGAGGAGATGAAGAAATGCCCAAGCCCCTGGAGAAGGATACCCTCCTGAATCCTCAAGCTCTAGTGTCCTTCTCACTATCACCCTGGAGGGACTCAGCTCTCCAGATCTTACAGGCATGCTTAACAAGCTGTGACTTTTCTGGGAGCCTGGGAAGATGGTCTCTGGCAGCTGAAAATATGTAGAGTTGAGATGCCTGTCTGTGATAAACAGATTTTGGGAATTAAGTGGTTCAATACCTTCAAGGTCCTGGATTTTTAATTAAATCTCAGGGCTGGAGGCTGGATTTTTCCTTTCTTTCTGTTCTGTTTTGTTTTGGGTTTTTGGGGGGTTTTTTGTTTGTTTGTTTGTTTGTTTGTTTGTTTTTGTTGTTGTTTTGGGGGTTTTTGTTGTTTTTTTTTTTAAGTTCACACTTGAATCAGAAAATGTCATGAATTTAATGCAGTTTTTATAAGGGGGAGGTTCTCTTCTTACAAAGTAAACACCGTGGACAAAATTCCAATATGGCCTTATCAGGCACTGTGCACATCAGCTGGGTATGCTGGTCAAGCATCACCTGTGCAGGTGATCTCTGTTGAAGACTAGATGCAGACTTTGCTCCCTGCTGACAGGTCTCAGGGACTCTGAGAACATGTGCACCCTTGATGAGCAGAGCTGCAAAAAATATTGTAGGAGACTTAAAGATCACAGTTGTCTTAAACACTAATCGCAAAATCACAGAATCAACTAGGTTGGAAAAAACTTCTGAGACCATTGAGTCCAACCTGTGATCAAACACCACCTTGTCAACCAGACCACAGCAGTAAGAGCCATGTTCAGTCTTTCCTTAAACATCCCCAGGGACAGTGACTCCACCACCTCCCTGGGAAGCCCATTCCCATGCCCAAAATCACCCTTTCTGTGAAGAATTTTTCCTAATGTCCGGCCTCAACCTCTCCTGGTATAGTTTAAGAGTGTGTCCTCTTCTTTTACTGGTTGCCTGGGAGAAAAGACCACCCCCCACATGGCTGTACCCTCCTTTTAGGGAATTACAGAGATTGATAAGGTCACCCCTGAACCTTCTCCAGGCTAAACAACCCCAGCTCCCTCAGCTGCTCCTCGTAGAACCTATGTCCCAGCCTTGTTGCCCTCCTCTGGACACATTTGAGCACCGCAGTGTCCTTCCTGTACTGCGGGGGGGGGGGGTGGCAGAACTGGACACAGCACTCCAGGTGTGCCCTCACCAGTGCCAAGTAGAGGGGAAGAATGACCTCCCTGCTCCTGCTGGCCACACCATTACTGATACAGGCCAGGATGCCCTTGGCCTTCTTGGCCCCCAGGGCACACTGCTCATGTTCAGTCAGCTGTGGACCAGCACCCCCAGGTCTCTCTCTGCCTGGGCGCTGTCCAGCCACACCATCCCCAGCCTGTGGTGCTGCAGCACGTTGTGACTCAAGGGGAGGACCCAGCACCTGGTCTTGTTAAACCTCATATTGTTGGATTCAGTACACCTATCCAGCCTGTCCAGTTCCCTCTGCAGAGCCCTCCTACCCTCTAACAGATCAATATTTGCACCAAATTTGGTGTCATCTCTAATTTTCTAATGGTGGACTCAATCTCTTCATCCAGGCTATTAATAAAGGTATTCAGCAGGACTGGCCCCAGAATTGATCCCTGGGAGGCTCCACTAGTAATCAGCCCCCATCTCTAGATGCAGCACCATTCACCTCCACACCAGGCTTGGCTGTGCACCCTGTTCTGAACCCAGCAAGGAGTGCTCCTGTCCAAGCTGTGGGATGCCAGCTTTTCCAGGAGTGTGCTGTGGGGAGATGGTGTCAAAGGCATTGCTGAAGGTCAGGTAGATACATCCACAGCCTTCCCCTCATCCACCAGGTGGGTCACCTGGTCATGAAAGAGATGAGGTTGGTCAAGAGCAACCTGTCCCTCCTAAATCCATGCTGGCTGGGTCTGATCCCTCAGCTGTCCTGTAGGTGTTGAGTCACCTCACTCAAGATGATCTGTGCCATAGCCTTACTAGGCACCAAGGTCAGGCTGACAGGCCTGTAGTTTCCCATGTGCTCCTTATGGCCCTTCTTATGGCTGAGCATCACATTGGCCAACCCAGTCATCTGGCACATCCCTGGTTACTCAGGACTGATGGTAAATGATGGAAAGCATCTTGGCAAGGTCTTCTGCCATCTCCCTCATCAACCTAGGATCCTGTGTGGTCTCATAGATTTGTGAGCATCTAAGCGGCTCAGCAGGTCACTAACTGCTTTCTCCTGGATGACAGGGGAAGCTATTCTGTTCCCTGTCCCCATCTACCAGCTCAGGAGGCATTTTGTCCTGAGGAAAACCTGTCTTTATTGTTGAAAACTGAAGCAAAGAAGATGTTAGGTACCTCAGTCTTTTCCTCATCTTTGGTAGCTATATTCCCCGCCTTGTATAATAAAGGAGGTTCCTTGCCCCTCCAAGATATGTTAAGATCACTGAAGGACTTTTCCCACCATGGCAAACTCTCCAAAGAAGCAACTGCTCATCTGTGATGACTGAAGCTCCCCCTCCCTGAACATGCCTCTGTGAAATCCGGGCTGTGAGTTAACCCACCTGAGAGGAACAGGAGATAAGATTGTCTGGATGTTATCTCCGACTAGCAGGAGAAAAACAGATACTGGAGGAGCACTGATACTGGACAGAAAGAATCCACACAGAAAGTCAAGCCAGCAACTGTGCTGAAAATCAACTCTGAGTGTAGTCAATGAGTATTAATTCCTTTGTTTGCTAAAATGTATAAACAGCGAAGAGTTTTGAACACCTTGGGAACCACATCAGCAAGAAGACCAGGGTGAAGAAAGATGCAACAGAATGCTTCCTGGATCCAAGTGTGGTGATAGCTTTTTACTTAAGCTATCTCATTCTTTCTCTCCCTCTGGCCCTCCTCTCTGCTATTTCTGTCTATCTCTCTACTGCACATTGACTGTTAAATAAAATCCATACTATTGACTTTGGTGGTGTCTGTGCCTTAACTCAGGTAGAGGTGTCTGTCAGTAGTTGGATCTTAACAGACATGCTGACACAAAAAACTGCTGCTGTGAGAGGGTGAAATGTGCAGCTGATCCTTGGCCCAGGGACTGGCACTGGAGAAGGCAGGTGCAGCTCCTGGAGTGTTTGTGCATTGGTGTTACATCCCACTTCTATGTGGAAGGGAACAAGATTTGTAGATGTTCACAGATGAAAAAGAATGGCAAAAACCAAAAGGATCCAAAAAAATCTCACAAACTCTTATTAACAAACTACACACTCAGCATGGCAATTGGTATATGTTTTGCCACTATCTTCTAATAGTAAGAGAAACAAAAGAATAAAATAATAGAGGGAAGAAGAAGGGACAAAGAAATCAGATAGGAGAGGAAAGAAGTTCATGGTCCTGGGTCCAGCATTGATCCAGCCAACAGGTGCCCAAGATCCTGAAAGAATGCCACCCAGCCTCTCTGGTTGAAGTTATATAGATAAGTTAGATAAATTTTATATAGATAACTATAGATAAGTTTTCCCCATTCTGGGATTAGGTTCCTCACTCTTCATACAAATGAGGTAGCATGTGCAGCCCAGTATTCTGGACCTTTCTGGAAATGGGCTGAGGGGCTTTGTGGAATTTTTGGTGGTCTTGATTCTCCCTGTATTGGTCTTGCTTGCTCCTTAACCCCTCTCCTGCACTTAAGCTGTTCTTTATGTTGTGTGGTCACCATGGACTCGAACAGGAAATTCAGCTCCAGAATGGTTCTGCCTTACCTTCATATGGCTCCCCTTTCCAGGCACATCTTGTTATAACTTGACTGCTTCATGGCTGTTGATGTTTAGGGCATAGCAATGCATTAACTCTTTACTGCTTAGGTTTCTACATTGGTTAAAAAACCCAGTTACTATCTGATAGGGACAAAAATAATCCTTAGGGGAGAGAAGGACTTCACGTTCTTAATGACAGGGCACCATCCACACCATTTTTTCCCCCTTTCTCTTGTTTCCCTAGTGTTGTGTTTCTTGCACTTGTTGTTGCAGACTTAAGGTGGCAGATGCTACTTTTCCACTGTAGATATATTAATATCTGTAGGGAAGGCATTGATCTGTACAGAAGGGAGTGTGAAATCATATTCTTCCTAGATGAGGGTGAAGGGTTCCCTGAGTTAAGGGCTGCTTGGGAAATGACTTTATAAAATTTGGATGGAGAGTATTCTCAGAGTAGAAAATACAGGTATCTTTTTCTTTTTTTTTTTCTTACAATTTAACATTTAATTCAGTTTAATGAAATTCAAATTAATATAACTCCGAAGGAAAGGGTTGTGGTCCACTATGGCCTGAGCTGCAGGTGGTCCGTTCTGCAGTTCAGAACAGTTTTCCCTTTAGGTACTGCAAGAGATCCTTCAGCATAATAAAGAATTGCTTCAGCTTTTCACGTGGAAATGGACAGGGTTGCGTTGGCTGTGTAACTGTCGGCTGGGGGGCTGCGGTGTAGGTTGGCACTGGTCCTGGCGCTGGAGTAACTGTTGGAGTAACTGGCTTCCTTCCCATCATTTTCCAGATCCAGTTGTAGTAGTACTGAGTGGACATGAAGACTGAAGGCCGTTTGGGTCTGGCACAGCCTATTCCCCAGCTGGTCACACCAATTTGCCAGAAGAAACCAGCGCGCTTCTCTTCGCAGACAAGAGGCCCCCCACTGTCACCCTGTAGCAGAGCAGAGAGGATTAAGGTGCTTTTGTGTGCCCCTGAAAGCGGTTAGAGCTGGCTCCTTTACTCTCCCAACCCCTGCCAGAACTGCATTCCTGGCAGAGCAAGGCTCTACTCAAGTGGTGGGACCTGCAGAACCTTGACTCCCTTGGGAGCAGGATGGGGGCCTGTAAGGTGGGGCTTTCTGTCTCCCGTGTGCTTGGATGTTTCAGGGTTGGCATCTGGACCTCACTGAGCAAGGACCCACGGATGGGAAAGGGGGCAGAAGCTCCAGTGGTGGTGCAGAGCTGGGGCTGGGAGAGCAACTGGCCAGGGAAAGCAGGGGCTGGGCTGTGCTTGGGTGGTGTGATGGGGCTGCCCACACTGCTGGGACTGGGGGACTATAGCATGCTCCTACCTGGCAGGTGCCAATACCGCCCTGCCCAGCGCACACGTTGAAGTCGTAGATGTACCCATCGAGCCACTCGCTACTGTTGCATATCTGGTTATTGACATATTGAACCTTGGCCTGCTGCAGGATATCTCTACCTGATGCTGTGAGTAGAGAAAGGAATGAGTTCCCAGCAGCTCCTTGTCCATTCTCCTGGCCTGTGTGTTGAAATCGTTCCCTAGGGCTTGGTTCTGCCTCTAGAGAGCTGTTGGAGTGCTGTGTCAGTGCTGTCTGGCATTGGGCAGCAGGTCAGGCCCATCTCTCCAGAGGCCTATGTCCCACAGCCCAGCTCTCATTTTGGCCTCTGCTGCTAGGAAGCCCCAGCCATCCCTCCCTGCTGTGCCAGCCATGCCCTCAGGGCACAGGTCCTTTATGAGAACTCACATTTTACAATTCTGTCACCCCAGCCAGCAACGTAGCAGTTTTTCATCTCTGACAATTTCACCGAAGGTCCAGGCAGGCAGGCGGTCTGAATGTTGGACCTGCACCGGACTGGCCTGTCCAATTCCACCAAGGCCATGTCATTGAACTCAAGATGAGGGACGTATTCTTCGTGAATGATCAGTCGCTTAATCCGGCGCACTTCCACATCAGGGCCTGTTTGGGCCAACGAGGTGGCCCCAAACACGACGGCCCACTCGCTGAGGGGGCTGGAAGGCAGATGGAGAGAGGGGTGAGGGGGGTAGAATCATGTGCTGTGACAGCCCAGCACTTCCCCGCCTTCTGCTTCCTGAGGCAGAGAGGAAAAACAGGACTACAGACAGTGAAAGTAGACTCAAGATATGTTAAACTGGAGGCTGCTAGGAAGCAGCGGCATGAGCCCACTCTTCTGCCTGAGCATTCTCTCAGCTGGGCCCTGCAATGGCCTGGCACTAGGAACACTGCAAGGAAATGGGATAGGAATAGCATGCACGGGTGGTGTGGGGATATCCCTGTACCCTGGTCTCCTTACTTGGTCCTGTTGACAAAGCAGTGGGCAGCTGAGAGGAGCCAGTGTGAGTTGATGAGGGTCCCTCCGCAGACATGCACGGACACAGGTGGGTTCCAGTAGCAACGGATACTGGCAATTCCTGCCCAGGCCCCAGTCCCTGGCATGACATCTGAGCCACCCACAACGCGTGTGGAGCTGAGAGTACTACCCATGGGCCGGAGACCACAGGTCTGTCTGTAAGCAGAAAGTCATTACTGTGCTGTGAGAAGGCTTGCACAAGGCTTTGGTTGCAAAGCCAGCAGGGCCAGAGGTGGGTGGGCCTGGGCATATGTTGGCCCGTTTCTGCTTGAGCCCCGTAGACAAGTGGTGCCAGCAGCCTGGGGGCTGCTGATAAACTGAGGCTGCTGCCCAGGGTTTTGGAAACTGGTATGGCCACTGGTGGCAAGCGGGCATCCTCAGGGAACCCCCTCAGCCTTTGCCTGGGTCTCCTCAGGTCAAGCCTGGGGCTACTTACCCACAGGTGCCATGTGCAGGCCCACACAGAGCCAGTAGGATAAGGATGCACAGCAAAATCATTGTGGTCAGAGACACAAGTCAGCTGCAAGGAGAGAGGGCCTGTCACCTCCAGTGCAGCTGCCAGCGTAGTGCCCACAGAATTTGCACAGCTGCAGTGCCCTTGGCCCCGGAGCTGATGTCACAGAGGGACTGGTTCCATGTTCTGGGCATGGTGCTGGCCTCTGGAGGCGGTGGGGGGAAGGGCAACGTAGAGCCGCAGAACAACAGAAAGGTCAGGATTGGAAAGTACCTTAAGGATTCACTAGTTTCAAACCCCAGCCATGCACATGGATGCCTTCCACTACACCAGGCTGCTCAGAGTCCTATCCAAGCTGGCCTCAAATGGTAACAGGAATGGGGCATCCACAGCTTCGCTGGGCAGGCAACCTGTGCCAGCACTGTGACAATGATACAAGATTTTACTTGTCATCCAAAAATCCTACAGAATTCGCAGCAACAACAATTAAAAGCAACACACATTTGGATTTTTAAAAACAATTTGTGAAATTGTTTTCATTTGCTTTGCTTGAGACAGAAAAATTAACTAAACAAATGCAACTTGAGGCCTTAAGGAAAAAAAATAGTCTCAATGCCTAAACTCTTTTGGTGTTGTTTAGAAACTAACTGTGAAGTATTCTAAATAAAATAATTCTCCTTCAAGAAGCCAGAGCACCTTTACAGTTCAGCCTGTTCATTTAGTTGTTCCCACTGGACTGCTGAACAGCTTACCCCTATTTCGAGAGGTACAGCAGAAGCTGTGCATTGGACTGCCATTTCAGTTACTGCCAACAAGTTCCTCTCTTTGATTACCAAACTCCAATTTTCTTAGCTTTCCTTTGATGAAGTTCAGGGAGGACCAAGAAGATGGAAGGTTCCTGCCCAGATATCCAGAGTCCAGTTTCAAGTTCCCTGGTGTGCTGTACAGCACACACACAGAAGGATCAGATGTCAGAAGCCTAAGACACTGCATTTCCAGCTGCTGTCTCCAAGACCTGAAAACCCCTAGGATCTACATTCCCTTATTACACTGCACCCTTGCCCTCCTCTCTGAGTGGGTAGTTCCAGCCCTTTGGAGGGACCCTTTCCCTTTGGGCATGACTTGCCTGCCCACAGCTGCATTTTGCAAATCCCAGCTCAGGGAGGCCTTGACTCACACAGGAGAATGAGTGGGACTGCACACATGGCTATCTGTGAAAATAGGCTACTTTATTTCTACAGCAACTAAGTCACCACTGGCCATTACACACATGTGGAGGAGGAGTGTGGGCAGGACACAGTGGGCCTTTGGCACTGAGGCTACCTTTGGATCAGCAGGCCCCAGAAGGAAAGGGTTGTGGTCCACTGCAGCCTGAATTGCAGCCAATCAATCCCTCCCTAGCATGCCTTAGGCTCCAGACTGCCCACCTTCAAGCTGCAGAGACCAATACTGCAAAATCAGTTAAAGTTTGACAATTAATTATGAGATCTTCAAAACTATCTGATCAATTCAGAGTACAAGCTCCAAAGCCATACCATTGTTTCTGGAAATCCCATCTCTAAAATGCTTGGCTTTGCTGTTTCCTCTTTTCCATATTACCATTCAGCCACTTTTACATGTCAAATTGTATATTATTAGTATGAGATTTTTTTTAGTGTGTAATTACTAAACAACACCATGAAAATAAAAAATCCAAACTTGAATTGAATTGGAATTGTATTTATTTCTCCTCTTAAACTTTACAACATTCACTACTACTTACATATCTGAAATATAATTCTGTTTCACAACAGCTTCTATATCTACAAATGTGGAAACCACATACAGTTTTGCATTAAGAAAAAATTCTACTGCCCAATGGAGCAGCCTGCAAAGAAGTCACGGTAACTCTTTCTTTCTTACCTGTCAGTATTAACCCTCTGCCAAGAAACTGTAACACAACTCCAAAGGAAAGGACATAAATTTCACATATAAAATTATATTTAATCATTTGTGCAGATGTTTGGTCAATAGATGAAAACAGTTTTAGGGTAAGTACTTATATATTGCTCAAAATGCTTCAAGGAAAATAAAAATTTATCTGAGACATGCCCTGAGCTATCTAGATTCCTTAATAGTGCAATATTGCAGTGATGTCTCACTTCATCCTGGCTTTTGCAAATGAAACACAGTAACTGCTCACAGAGCTCCTAAATGGCTGACACAGCACAGTATTATATGCACTACAGCAGTTCTTGTAGCTTTGCCAAGTTTCTCTCCATCCACTGGATATTGAGCTGAATTGTGTCAATTGCCTCTTTTACACAATGCAGTTGAGAACTCTCTTCTGATTTTGACTCAAAAAATGACTTGACCTGCATAGCAAGAATAAAGAAAGAAAAAGAAAATCTTAATTAAAATCAATATTAGCCAGACAAATAGATTCTGCAGCAAAGGCTACACACACATGTTGCAGCAAATCTGTTTTTGAGAATTGTTTGTATTTATGTAGTAAGCAAACCTCTCAAAGGAGTTCCCAAAATGCAAGGAAAGCATTTTTCACAGATACAGGACCAATAACTCATTTGGTTTCAATATGTCATTTCACCAATAAACAGACATTCATTTACCATATCACAAAGCCAACAGAGAGTATGCAGAGTTCTGAAAAAGGAGTGCTGTTCTGTGACAAAGAATTGGTTGTTGCAAGCAAACCTCTCCAGCATTCTGGAACAGCCCCCACACCCAATCATCATTATAACTATCAATGCTAACACCTAAAATATTATGGATCAAACCATTAACACCAATCTCTACCAAATTATCTAAATGAAAACATTAGACTGAACCATAAACAATTCTTGATACATTAACTTCAAGGCCTTGTTAGGGAAGACAACAGAGCTTTCTGAAAGCTATTAAACAACTCTTGACTGATACTCAACTTCCACAATAACTCTCTGGGATTGATGATGGAAAAACCAGCAAAAAGCAGTTTTTATCTGGCACAGTATCACATTTCAGAGATACAGAAAGCAAATCTTGTTTACAAAATCTAGACCAAAATTACATATAGATCAAGTCATTACCTTGTGAGACAGTGTGTTCCAGTGTACAGGAGAACAGAACAGTATAAACCACTAACTGGGTTCAACTCTGTAATGCAACTCTGTCAGAGACTCTGTATATAATCTCCCAGTGTCTATGCATAAATTTACCATATGTGAAATAGGGAAAGCAACTGATAGGGAAAGAAACTAATATACATACTCTCAACAGTATGTCAAGGATATAAGTAACATGTGAACATGTGTCTTCCTCATCCTTCAACTAAATGAAAACAGCATTGGCACTAGAAAATAACCCTTTCTGGTAGATTGTGCCACCAACCTCAAGCAGATGTGCCTTTGTTGCAAACTGAGAAGTTGACCAGGTAATAATATTCTGGATAGTATATGAGCCTAGGTGAAACCTGTAAGACAAACAAACACAAAAAAGTGTCTCCTCTCTCTCAGCTAGGAGACATTTTAAGATACAGTTTTGGTATATGTATGCATTCTTTTCTACTATTTCTACTTTTTTGTTTAGTAGTTCGAAAATAATTAAAAGCACGTAAATACAATACCTTACATTACAATTACACACCTTGTTTTTCAAAAGAAATAAATGTTCTTAGAAATCCAAGCCTCTAGCTCCCTATTCCCTCTAAAATGTAACATCAGAGCAAGAGCCATGGAAAATTTTCAAACTTCTATCACAGATCAAATAGTAAAGAACTGAGGACACCACACAGTGAATATCAGGAACTGTATTTGTGGTATGTATGTGTTCTAAAGCTCTACCAGAATTGAACTTGCAACCAGGTTTTCCTTCAAGTGAAGTAACTCTGTAATATTGGTTATAAAGAGCTTGCTAGAGCAGAAGTTTTCATAGAGGAGAAACTTCTCAATCAGAATGAAACTATTTAAAATCAAAGCTGGGATTTAGAAACAGAGGTTTCTAGTATTGTTGGCTTTCTGAAGACTCGGGGGGCCAGCTTTCCAGCTGGGTATTGTTCAAGGACAGTGAAAGACAATATATTTCTGAAGCAAGTGGGATATTTTGGTTACTTGGTTTTAGGAGTGCTGTGGCAATTCAGAAAATATTATGCTGAATTATTTCCCTGGATGTCCTTTTGAATCCATTTGATCCACATAAATATCTTTCAACTGAACCAATCATCTTAGAGACAGTGACGTTTCAAGAGAAATTAAGATCAAGATTCTTCAGAATTACTGTGAGGCTCTAGGATGATTGTTGAGAGCTCAAATTTTACGTAGCAAGTTATACTTGCAAACTCTGATTTTAAAACACGATTTAGAATTTTAATATAAATATTCTTATATGAACACTCATATTTATTGCTTTGTTTCAAACAAAGAAACAGGTGCTTTTGCCACTGTGAGGTTGAAAGTTTCAGCTGCATGAAAAGCCTTACTTTCGTGTAAGCTTTTCCCAGTTCTCTTTGACGAAGTCCCAGGCCAGCAAATATCCAGGCAAACTCTGGCTAACGGTTGATATGATATGTGAAAGCTCCTGTGAGCTGATGATTTCTCCATCAAGACTGTTCTGCATTAGCCTAGGAGACAAAGCATATGCAAAGAGACAGGAAAAAACCCCACGATTCGTATGTTCACATGGGTTTCCTAAAAGTCCTCAATTAGATGGAAAAAATTATATAACACATCAAGCAAGCAAATTCTGGCACCTGGAAGAAATCAATGTTACATTTTATTACAACAACTGTGTTTACCTAGATTTAATTTCCAGAAGTCAGAATGACCTTAGCTCTAATCCAAGTACCTGAATTTTCACTGGTGTTGGAAAAGATGAAGTAAATTCTAATAACTTGTGAAAGAGAAACAATACATTGAAGATGCAAGAGAGGGAAGCTGAAGACCAAATTAGCAGGACACGTCTGTGCTGTCCATGCAGTATTAAGATGTAGTCTACAGAGAGGAACATAATGTAAAGTCAAATTTTCACCCAAATAAAGAAATGGAAAAAAGAAGAGCAAAAAAACCCAAACAACAAATATGCCTCAACTAGTTATTATTTTGATTGTAAATATTTATCAATCTTCTAGGGCTCTATGGAGCAGCCTGCAATTTTGCTACCTGCACTGCAAAATCTGAAATTCTGTGTTACCAGTAGTGCAAAGCCTCTAAGTTAAATTCTTTTCTCTTTATGCATATTCAGAATTTGGTTTTTTGTGTTGCTCTGTTACGTAAGTTATTTTTAAGTGGAAATTTTCAGGTTCTTTGTGTGTATGGAATCATGTGCAAAACATTTGGATGGATTTTCTTTAGCAATCAGAAATTTTTTCAACAATAGAAAAAAGGAAGTGCACTTTTCCTGGAAGATTTTATCGCTTGTAATTTACACAGCATACAACTTTTCGGCTCCTTCATACCAGATCAGCTTTCTGGCATCTCCTGTGCTGGCCAAGGCTTCAATCATTTTGCTTTTCTCTGCTTCAGAAACTGAAGAGAAGTACATCTTCAGGAGGAATTCCCAGCCATCATCAGACTTGGCTCCTACTGCAAATATGGCTTTCATAACATCACTAGGCAGACTACAGGGAAAAACAAAACCAATACAAATAAACATAGGGGGTACAAAAATGCTCACCTGAGGAAAGAAGAAAGAAGTCACAAAATTAAAATATTAACTTGAATGAGATGCCTCTCTTCAGAGCAATTTGATTCTGTAGCAGTTGTTAAGATTTGGCATTACTGAATTCATGCCAATCTAATACTTTCAGTCACTAGGAAAAAGCAAATCATTTAGCCACATGAAAACAAAGTAAATTGTACACAAAACTGAGAATTTTCTACAGTTAAAAATGCACATGAATCCACAGCAGAAGGAATTCTGCATGATAAAAACGTGTGCTTTGGCTTTGCCACTAAGTAATCTTCTTTCAGCATGCAGCTCAGGAAATGCAGATGAAAAAATATTTATGGCTGGTTTTGCAGTTAAAGTAAATGAGACTGGAGACAAAGTCTAGCACAGTCACCCTCTCACTGTGAAACAGCAATTACTTCTACACATGGAACAGTTAAAGACAGAATCACATTCTTTATCAATACTAAGTTGGTGGTGGTGGTGTGGTGGGGCTTTTTTTTGATTGTTCTGTTTGCTGTTAGGGTGTTTTTCCCAAGTACAATGGTGGCAATGTAACAGGAAAGGAGATGGTAAAAAGAAGTAGAAGCTCAGTTTTTGTGGTACCTTACTGTTCCATTAGACTTCATCCAAGTCTCAAACATCTTAGCAGCAGTTGTTCTACAGTTTCTTATATCATGGGTGCAGGCAAAAGCCAGCAGTGTTGACCGGAGCTCTCGTTCAGACAGGGTCCCATCATCTGTCCAGTGCTGTTGATCCATTTTATCTCCAAGCAAGTGCTCTATCCTATGCTAAAGGAGGAAAAAGTTACTAGCAATAGCAAATCCCTTCCAAGAGGATTTTCTATATAGAAAATTAGCTTAAAGAAAGAAAAAAGAAATAAAAGGTTGAGCTTTTGAACTGTGGAAGCTAAACATGGTAGTTTTTCATCTATATATTACAACTTACACATGCTATTTCTTAACTGTAGGAATAAGTATCAGGTATCACATAAATCTGAAAGATGGGCCAGATTACATGTTAAACTGCACATGGAAATGGAAGACTCCTCTCTGAGCCTCCTGTAATCAGCTTACAGTCACAAGCACTACAACTTCTGTATGCTTAACTGCTTTTAACTTCACCAACTCACAGTAAATACACCTTCATTTAGCACAAAGAAACAACTTTTGTATGTCTATAGGCCGAACACCCTTCAGTTTTGTAGTTCTGTAGCTTGCCAAAACCACAGCTGGACGCCTGATCTCAGCTGAAAATTTTGAACTTAAATAAAACTGCATAGACACTGCATTGCAAACAAGAGCTTGGGCTGTTTATAGCAGATTCTTAACAACTTTGGGTAAATTAAAACACTGCTTTTTTTCTTGTGTTTCCTTAAGCACTCATGAATTATCCATTCCTAGCATAAAGAAAAAATGTCTGCTATTTTATCTACTAATTTAATAATTTTCTTATAGACTAAATCCCTTTACTGATGCTTTACACTGCAAAGCAGCAAAGGTCATTTTAAACCAGTAGATGAATATGGACAAGAAGCTCCATAATAAGAAGGTAAACAGAGAAATGAAAGACATATGCTCATCAAGAACCGAACCTACAATATTGATTTCACTGTCAAGTCTGTAGAATTACATTGTATTACTCCTTTACACAAATGGAACAGGACAATGACAACCATCCTTGTGTTTCTATTTCTACAGAAAACAGTTCCAGTTTTTTCTCTTGTCTCACTAGAAAGCAATTAGATCTACGAATTTTAGCCAATGTAACTTTTGAAAATACCTTTTCTGTACAAGAAAAGTATATGGAATCCGTTTAATTACATATTTGTACTAAACTGACCTGTATGGGCACTTTAAGATAGCCCCATACACCACTGCACCACACTCCCTACAAACATTTTGGGGCATATGGGTATGGTATGGAAACAGGGGAAGGAGAGGGTAAGAAGCTGGTGCAAAAAATGTAGCATTTTGGTAAGAGACCATTAGAAAAAGCTGACAAGACTGGCAACTCTCTAGAATCCCCATCCAACTTAGTGAAATTAATGAATATGTTCAGCAGTCAACATGTAAAAAGAGAATGTAACTATAAAGAACATTATAGCTAATTATTTAGAATTATCATTTAGGAAAACCTAAGACATACCATGACTCGTGCTGCCAGCTGTTGTTCACCTTTTTTGTCTAAAAGGCTGTATATAAGACTCAGCTGGAACAAAGCTTGAGTAATTGGTGCAGTGCTGTTCTCTTTGTTGATGTAATCAATCAACTCAAAGG
Source organism: Camarhynchus parvulus (assembly GCF_901933205.1). Lineage (NCBI taxonomy): Eukaryota > Metazoa > Chordata > Aves > Passeriformes > Thraupidae > Camarhynchus > Camarhynchus parvulus. The sequence continues at coordinate 27,829,416 of NC_044601.1, read as the reverse complement.
CCTTTTCCAGAGACTCTCTTCCTAGACTATGGGTCAATGAACACAAACATTAAAATGGATTACAAAACAAAAGCACTCCCTGAAACAAATCAGAAGTGATGCTTTCTATTACACTAACAGAGAGAGAAGTGAATAGAGGGGGTGACATAAGAAACAATTTACATGTAGAAATTTTCATATTTTAACTTCAGCAAGATTAGAACAAAGCAACAATGGCCACTAACATGCCTCCAGTTAACAAAAATTGAAAATGGGTAAGGAACTGTGGCAAAGATGTCTGAAAATATTTATCACAAATAAGGGTATTCAGATAGAATAGCAGTTTCTGAAAAGACAATCCAGTATGTACCACCTCGCCTGCTTCTGATAGTGGTGGTGAAACACATAAGAAGGCACCAGTAAAAATTTAAGAGGGAAATAGCTTACTTTTCTAAAGTGAAGCACTAGAGTACAGGAAAACAGTCAACAGGCAGATTACTGGACATTAAAGAAAACAGTATCTTCCAGATATGGAAACTATCATGTGACTCTCTGTGATCCAAACAAATAGATGATGCTATAAGAAGAGAGAGATAACATCTAGAGCATCAGTGAACAGTTCCAAGACTGAGTTAAAGTCTGAAGACTGAGTTAAACTTCCTCTAAAGGAGTTGTCTCTAGAAACTAAATCTGATCTTCTCTGACTTGGAAAAAACTTGAAACACATATTAAGTACCTTTTCCAATACCAAAGTCTTACCATGCAAGGTTGAAGATATTGTTGATCAAATTCGCTCTGTCTTTAGGACTCAGAGCAGTGTGGTTTTTTTTCAAGAGATCAATCAGTGTTTTCCAGTCTTCAGCATAGTGTACTATGTAATAGCCATTCATGTCCACATTGAATTTTATCCATTCCACCTCTTCTGGAAGTTCAATGACAGCTAGTAGACAGACAATATGTTATCAGCTGAAACAAACATTTAACAACTGTTTGTCCAAATCAAAGTCTATGAAGTAGACTAGTACCAGAGAGACAGCAAAGTCTTTCCCACTATTTTCCCCTATAATGACAAAGGAAAAGCCAGTAAGAAGGTTTTGAAAGACAGCTTAAAAATTCCAGGCTGTACTTCCTCATCCCTCTTCCTACACCTGACTGAATAAACATTATCGCAGTCCACCCCAAGTTGCAGCAGTTAATTTTTCTCCTTTTGTCCAGTTGTTCTTTCAAACAGCCCCACCTACAGTTCGAAATACAATATTTTCCTACACAGTTAAATAAAATAAACATTTCAGTGGAAAGTTACTTCCTAACATTTCAGCAAACTGGCAGATCAACTTTCACATAACTTGCTCTCTTAAGAACATGCAGTTTGAGAGACTGTGTGTATGCACCGTGATGAAAAGCATAGGCTTTTACAAATTTCAAACCTATGATTCTGTTCCAGTTGCTGTCATGTATTTATACACAGAATGCTACAGAGAACTGGCTCTCTGATGATGACAACGTCGGCAGTGCTCTGCTCCAGATCTCTGAAATTATTTTGTACCCTGTATGCCTTTAGCTTCACATCTTACTCAAGGGTGCTCTCAGAAAAATCATGTACCTGTAACACTAAATTAACTTGCTACCAAAGCTTTTAGTCACATACCTGACTTCTGATCCAGTAAATATGCATTAGTGCAATGGGTGAAGTTGCACCTATTTGTTATGTAAGTGAGAGGAATATGCCACAGGTAACTGCAAAGGAAAACAAATGTTTACTGACATGTTAGATACATATTATCTCCCTTGAATGGTTTGTTTTCATTTAATTTGTTTTAATATAATTTAATATATATAATTTTGTATACTAATAATACTAGAATCACTGAATGCTGGGTAGAATAATAAAGTATAAATCTTACTTACATAATCAGAATATGATGAAAGAATAAATGCACAGCATGTACAGAAATTACTTTTTAAATCCCACCATGTTGAAAAATAAGTAAATTTTATAGAACAGACTGGATTCCAAAAGACCTTTTAAGGATATCTAGTTCAGGTCCCCTGCAATAAGTAGGAACACCTTCAACTAGATCATGTTGCTCAGAGTCCCATTCAACACGGCCCTGAATGTTTTCAGGGATGGGTCATTGACCACCCCTCTGGGCCACCAGTGCCACTGTTTGACCACCCTTATCATAAAAATACTATTCCTTATATCTAGTCTAAACCTACCCTTTTTTATTTTAAAACCATTATTCTTTGTTCTGTGATGACAGGACCTGATTAAAATCTGTCCCCATCTTTCCTTTAAGTACCTGAAAGAATGCAGTGAGGTTTCCCCAGAGCCTTTTGTTCTCCAGGGCAAACAGCCCAAATTGTCTGTCTGTCCTTGTATAGGAGAGGTGTTATGTCCATCTGATTGTTTTTGTGAACTGACTCTGGACTCATTCCAACAGGTCCATGTCCTTCCTGTGCTGGGACCCCAGAGCTGGTTGCAGGGCTCCAGGTGGGCTCTCACCAGAACAGAGTGGAGAAGCAGAATCCCCTCCCTCCCCTGCTGCCCACACGGCTTTGGATGCAGCTCAAGATACAACTGGAATTCTGGGCTGTGAATGCATGCTGCTGGCCTGTGTACAGTACCACGACTCCCCCAAGTCCTCCTCTGCAAGGCTGCTCTAGATTTGTTCATCCCCAAGCCTGTGTTGATACCAGAAGTTGGCCTGACCAAGGACCCACTGCCCGAACCTGTCCAGATTCCTCTGGATGGTATCCCTTCCCGCTGCCACACCAACTGCTTGGCTGTTGGACCACTCAGCCTGGCGTCACCTACAAATGCTCTGCGGGAGCACTTGATCCCACCATATACATCACTGATAAGATCTGAAACTGCACTAGTCCCTGATTCCACTTTTCCTAGTACTTCTTTCCCAGTTCCAGCATGCTAGGTAGCTAGTCCAAAATCATACAGACAGTAAATCTCTGGCTGCATCAGAAATTCATCCAGTATGATTTTTACCTGAGTCCAACCTTGTTTTTCTGATCTTTTACAAGTTTTGACTAAAATTAAAAAATGATCCAAGTACAAGACTCAAATTCCAAATCATAGTATAGAAACCAGAATTCATTGCATAGCACAAAGACTTTCTTAAGTGAACTGCAAGCTGGAAGAAAAATGCTAAGGAGGCTCATAACAATGATAAGGACTTGGCTATTTAGAGAAAAACATAAATCTGAGTGGGATGAAAGAAGCTGCACATATTAATCTGATTTTGACAAGGATCCTCTCTATGTATGACTCACACAGACTACTCTTTTTCTAAACCTTTTTATACATGCCCCAAATTTACATCAACTAGAAGCAGAAATTACTTAGCTTAAAAATCCTTCCCTTCTTCCCTTACCTTTCAACCCCACATTGCTTTTCTTTCTCTGCATAACAAAAATAAACAGAGCCCTCTAAATTCCTACACTTCAAGAGACAAATTTCTTTCACAGACCTATTTTTCTGCAAGGTGATGCAATGGACTTAGCTCCTGTTAAATCTAAAAAACTGAATAAAACCAACAAAATATCAAAAGAATTCACACTTACATATTTTTGTTGTTAGAAGATGCTGTCAAGGGTCATAAGGTAAGTTACATTTGCAGTAAACAAAATTTTAAAACTACCAACTGCCACATCTTTGCTTCTTCAGTATTAGCGTATGTATTTCCTTTTAGGTTTTGGTACAATAGATACTGCCTCTGTTGTACATTCAGTCATTTGTTGTCATGTAGTAGTGTAATCTTAAAATTTCAAAGCCAAGAAAGCATTGATTCTAGTTTCTCTACATTCTTGTAGTAAAGCCCAAAGTATACAACTGAATTTTGGAAGTTAGAAGCAGAGGCTCTAAACTAGGATACATGCATCTCTAACTTCTGTGAAACTTCTGCAGCCTGCCTTTCTTTAGAGTCTTGTTAAACACACAAAACTTTCTCAAATGTAAAGAAACCTTTACTTATGAGATCTGCCTTTTGGTATTGAAAACCAACTCATCATGTCAAGCTTAAAAGCTTCAGGAAAAGGATGCATGTAAGAAATTCAGATTACAAAGGGTGTCCCTGATTTTTACCAGTTGCTTTAGTGGAAATAGACATGGACCTCCAGGCAGATACTAGATGAATTCTCTGTTACTACCTGCCTTCAAAGGAAACACTAAAAGGCCTGAATACAAGTCAGAAAGATGTACAAACTTCAAACAGCAGCTTACTTTTAATGGATAAAAGGTATTAAGAAGGTAATAACCTTGCATCTGATGTCCAATTTTCTGGTTCCACGCGATACAAAAATTTCTCCTGTTGTACTGAAATAATCTTTCCCTTTCGGACAACAGTGACTAAAGGAAATCCTTTATGCACAATCCAAGTCTTCATCATTTTTTTTACATCTAGTGTTCCATTGGTAATCTGTAAAAACAATCACAACATAAAAAGCAAATGGAGAACACTTAATTTTTTTCTTAAGTTACCAAGTAAGTGGTTGCATGATTTTGCACCTGGAAACAATCTACTTTGACAGTGGACTTGAAAATTTTACTCCACTCTCTGAGCCCCAGCCATCCAGACAGTTCTTAACCCAATAGAGTGCACCTGGGCCCAGGCCATGAGCTGCTAGCTTTTCTAGGAAAATGCTGTGGGAGACAGTATCAAAGGCTTTGCTGGAGGTCAGGTAGACAACATCCACAGCCTTTCCCCCGTCCACCAAGTGGGTCACCTGGTCACAAAGGGAGACCAGGTTGGTCAGGCAGGACCTGTCCCCCCAAAATCCATGCTGGCTGGGCCTGGTTCCCTGGTTGTCCTGTATGTGCCCTATAATGGTACTAAAGATGATCTAGTCCATGACCTTCCTTGGCACTCAGTTCAGGCCAATAGGCCAGTAGTTCCCCAGACCCTCAGTCCTTTCCCTTGCTCTTCCTGACTTCTCTCCACCCTCCTTTCCCTGGCCTCTCTGATTCCCACAGTCTCGCTGACTCTAGTCCTCACTCTCTTCTACCCAAGCCCTTGCTTTATTGACCCCTTCACACTAGTTTTAAAATTAGACACAGCCTTATGCCTGCCTTATAATTTGAGAGCTGCCTGTACAGTCTGCTTTCCTAGAATTTCATCACACTTGTTAAAACAGAAGCTTTCACAAAGTTACATTAGTAGAGAGTAACCCAAGACACAACACAAGACCTCTGTGAGGTTGGATATAGCTATTCCTTGAAAGCATATCTTATCCTGAATTTTATTACTTTCATTCTGGTCTTAACACACTACCCATGTAATTCTAGAGAGGATATGTCCATTCTGGATGGACATGCAGGGCAGTATGTACTCACTCATAGTGCTTTTTTGGGATGGTACGCAATGTAGCCCTAGAAGCTTCAGTAAGCTTCTCCCTATCTATATGAAAGAATTTTGGAATAAGATGAGCAAAAAATTCAGAGTGCTTACCTGCAGTTCATATCCTGTCTTTTTAATCAACAAGGAAATAAATAAAACCTATGATACTCTTTAAAGAAGTGGAGAAAAACAAAAGTAAAGAAGAACAGTGTGTCCAAGATGGATACCTCATTCATGCTGTCCCACAGGTCATCACTCTGGGCAGTTCCATAGCTGTGATTATGCAAGTATACCTCAATGCCAGCTTGGAAAACATCCTTAGTGAGATAATGCTTTAGCATCAAAAGAAGTGAAGCCCCCTTTAGGAAGAAAAAAAAAAAGAAAATTAATCAGTAAATTGAAGTTACAGAACTTTTTAAAGCATATGCATATTATAGCTCTTTCACAGTACAGGAGTAAATCAGAAGCTAGCAGATTTTATTCCAAATAATAACCTTCAAATATTTACCTTTAAATTCAGTTTCCCTGGGAAAATATTCTTTTACTATTTCATAAACTCCAAATACAGTTACAGAAAACACTAATGTAGTTTGAAAATTTTTCCCAACTGCTTTGGGAAAAATATTTTAAAGGCTCAAACTGCAGTTATAAAATGGACTAGTAGAATTTGACTTTTTTTCCAATCAATATAATCTGAAAAATATTGCCTTCTTATTGGTATGTCTCTGCTGGCTGCTGTTTTTCATTAATAATACTCATCTGTATGGTACAGAACTGCACTTGTGAGTAAGTGTTTAATAGTCATATGATGTGCATTTGTATCAAAAACCTAAAAATACAGGAAAAATGTAAGATATGCTTAGTAGACTGGAATTGACTGCAGAAGAACAAGTATGTTTTGATGTGTTTAAATACAGCAACATCTTGTAAAGAAAAAAAAGAAAGTATAGTTTTAGTATCAAAAGGGCTGTGAATGTTTCTATGTGAAAGCCACCAATAAGTAAATTGCCTGAGGACCTCCATATTGTAGAACTGAACACAGAGAAGCAGCCATAGATCAAGAATAGTTTAAAGGTACACTTTATATTTTGGTACTATTTCTAGGAAAGAAACAAGAAGTAAAGGAGAAGATTTTATAGAGATAATGCATTGTTCTCACATATTCCAGTTGCAAGTTCTGGAATGTGAGTAACATCTTATCTGTAACTGAAGGTGGCCTGGTTATTCACTACTCATCAAATGTCAGGAATAACCCTTACTACAGTTTTTAATAATATGGCCACAATTTCCTCTCCTGTATGCATCTATACTTGACCTACAGCTCTGCTTCTTTGTTTTTCCTACTGCCATATCCTTCCAGGTGGATCTTGTCCCACACATGGGTGTTAGGTTTACTCACAGTCTGCAAAACAAGTCGGACTAAAAATAATACTGTACAATTATTTCTGTTCAAGACAGTACAAATCAGAGGTCACCTCCTAATCTGTGTCAGTTGGTAGTCCAGTAAAACAAATTACATTGTACAATTCAGTAACAGACAATCCTTTGCCTATCAGGGACTACATTACAAGTGTCTTCTCACATGAACTGCCAAGAATTCTACCTAAGCTATATGGACAAGAATAGTGTAATACAGGAACTTCATGCATGAATGAAAAGCTATGCAATGAAATCCGCTGAAACATAGAAAGCAGCTGCGAAAACACTATTTCTGACAATGTGCAAAACCTCTTTTGATCAGCTCTTAAAGGTGTAGGTTAGTACAATTCTATTCAAAATGTACACATACTTATTAGTAGCAATGAAGTAATAAAATAATTCTCCAAATATAATGCTATAGTAATTGACTGCAACTCAATCCAATCACTTAGGAAACTTTTCCATTAAAATTATATAGAGAAGTTTCAATCAAAGACTGTCATAATTTGTATCTCTAAAGTTAGTTGGCTACAGACATGATTGTGCCAAATGCATAGCTTCCAGAAGCTCACCAAAAAGGGAATTACTTGAGACAGCACCTCTGAAGCATGAAACAACAGCCATGCCTTTTGATAAAAGGAGAGAATCCAAATTCATCTGGCAACCAAGGCAACCTGAAAATCACACATATCTGTTCTTGCAGCTGAGACAGCAGAGTCCAAAATAAATGGAAGCACATCACTACCGTAAGTCTATTTGGCATCCCAGACTATTCAAGGATTCCAGACAAGATGTGTTGACCAGTTGAGACTTGCAAAAGGAAGCAAACCAAGACTGTCATGGGAACTGCATTCCACTGAGCAGAGGAAGATGCAGTATTTGACTACTTCCTAGCAGAAAATAGCTGTTCCCATGACTTCTAATTAGATGATAGTGATGGAAAAAAATGCCAGCTAATCTAGAATGAACAAAGAAAAGGCTTTCCTCCAACACTACCAAAATCTGGTACCTAAAACCTGAGACAATGTGAATAAAAATTTTGCAAATACAGGTATTTCTTCTCTCATGCATTTTTAAGCAAGGCACCAAGACACTTTAATAACATAAGCCTCACACACAACTCTCACTAGACGTTATGAATAATCACATTTCAGACAACTAGGATATGCAGTAAAATAATCTGCATTCAGAGGCAAGCGTCCAGTTCAGGATATCTCCAAAATACTGGAGATTTTTTAAACGAGAGAGAGTATAAGACTGAGTGATTACTTTGGTGTTTTGTTTTCACTCTTTTTGTAACCACTTGTTACATTCTGCTACCAGAAGAATATATGCCTAGCTGGTTATGTTGCTTCATCTATTGGTTCCCCTCTTACATCTTCAGGAGTATTATATTTAGTGCTCAAGCACTGAACAAGATGTTAAGTAAAGCAACAAATACATATACATAACATCTTCCTAATTAAATGCTACACAGATCTCAAAAACATTATCGAGAAATCCTGCGGTTTTTTAGTTGGGTGTAAATAACATCCAAAGGTCTGTCAGTACATGCCTATTTACTTGTGATTCCACATTCATATTTTCAATAGCTAATGTATCACTTTCCAAATATTTTGGAATATTTTTACAGTTACCTTAATGTAAGAAAGAGCATCAAACATTTCTTCAATTTGCTCTGAGGACTGAACAGAAGAAGAAACTGGATGTGAAGAATTCAAGGCATCCTTCATCATAGCCTTGAAAATTAAAGTAAGGAAATCTTCATCCTGGAAGAGAAACATTTTTAGCTGATTAGGGAGCTGAAATGTACATGTTAAGCAGAAAAGTAAAAGTCGTCCCTGCTTTGCTGCTCCATTGCTCTAGGCAGCAAAAGAATAGTCAGGGTATCTTTTATAAAAGCCATTTCCCTGCCACATTTTAGCCATGGAATCTCACTTTTGAGTTTGGATCATTATGCAGACCTTTAAGCCCCTGTCTCAGGCAAGTGTGTCAATGGCACTAGACAAAAAATGCACCTTCTAAATAAGTGTGTGTCAAATTTCATATTCAATTTCACCACTGTTTTCAGTTCATTTACAGGAGGTAGGGAATACAAAAATATGACTTTCATGTCATGAAGTCTAGAGAAATTATTCATTATAGTAATGTTTGGGAAAATGTAAACAGCAGTTTATCTAGTGATTACCAAAATCTCTTTCTTCTTTTCTTCTAGAATGAGGATATTAGAATTTAATACATTGGTACCAGAACAAGAAAGCCCCAAATACTGAAAAGAAGCTGATCATATTGGTATGTGTCCATTTCATTTCATCAAAGCAAGCAAGTAATTCTCTATACAGTAGAGAGTTAAAAAAAAACCCAAAAAACCCAACAATAACAACAACCAAACAAACCCACAAAAACCCTCTGTGAAATACAATAAAAATAACTGTTAAAGTTTAAAATGTTAAGGCTACTCTTCTTGAATGGAGAAGTTCTGGCTAATGTCTTTTATTTTCACCAAAACACATTCTAGGACCATCAAACAATGAAATGAGATATTCATAAAGGCAGCTTGTCAGAGAGCGTTTGGAATGAAGTACATAGATGTTAGATGTATCCTTTTTAAAAAAGAACACTGCTTTTGTGTCCCACCCTCAGCACATATGCACCCAACAAGCAGAATGGCAACATACTTTTGGTGACAATCCAACTGAACAACCAAGCTAGACCAAATGAAGTTTTGAAACATCCAGCGCTGTAAAAGAATTCTACTGGACCGGGTTAGCAACTCAAGTTTCTTAATACTAATAAGAGTGATTTAAGAACTCAAACTCACACTTCTCCAGAATGCTGAGAAGATGATGATATCTATCAGGCAGGAAACACTCAGTACAAATCAGGTGTTTAATCCCATGACTAAGGCAAATCACATAAACACTCCTAGAAGTTAATTTTAGGGCTCAGGCATGTCCTCTCCTTGGAGCTATCTCTACCCTAATGAAAAATTAGTCTCTCCACTACCCTCTACATTTAATTCCACTAACCTTTGTTTATCTGCCTGTCATTCTCAGTGACAAGAAAGTTTTACAGCAGCAGCTGATATCCTTCCATTGGAAAAGAGAGACCAAATTTGAATCCATCATGTTTTCCAGTGTCTGAAATGCTAGGTCACTTAGTACCTGAGCGAGTTAGTAAATAATCACTACATTATTATATCAGAAAGATTCTATCCTTCAGCCATATTTGTAAACAGAAGTGCTTGGGGGAGTAGTGCTTTGTATTAAGTGTAACCCAATGCTATCAGAATCCGCTGTGGTGGACCATTTGGTATTTTTATGCCAGGTCCGCTCATTTGTGAAATTCAAACTGATTCAGACACAAGCAAGTACCACAATGATGGGAAGACAGGAGTTACACTTCATGTAGGGAAAGAAAACAAAGGGAACTTAAAACAAAGACCATTTAGTTAGAAAGAAAAGACGATTCAGTCAAGGCAGAAGAGATATAACAAAGTTTTTAAAAATGTAACAACTAGCAGGTGCACAGTAGTTAGCAGAACGAACTACTACATAAGCATTTATCTTTAAGAGAAAAGTCTGATGTTGCTATTAGGGAACTGAATAATTGGTTAGCAAATTTATTAACAATTATACTATTGTCTTTCCAGGCTCACACTGTTCTAATCCAATGGCGAAAATATTATAAAAGCTACGTACACTTTTAATAAATGTGGTTATACCATGACTGGTGACTGTGCTTCTTTCATGTGCTTGCAACCTCAGGCATATTTAATAACCTAATGCTTCCTAGGTCTATTAGGAAAAGCAGAAATAGACAAACTTGTTCAACAACATGTCTGCACTTCTTCTAAAAAGATTTTAAGTTATAATTTGATACATAGACATCTACATGTTTTAACACCTCCTATTTTGCACAGAATACTTTAACCTTCACAAAACACAGTAGACCGCCTGTAGGTTACTATCAAAAAAAAAAGCAAAAAAAATTTAAAACCCACAGGAACAATGTACCCGTCTCAAAACCTTTATCACTTTTTTTTTTACCCCTTTTATCACTTCCAATATGATAAAATGCAAAAGCAGAGACGCATGATCTCAATGGTGCCCAGAATTAATTTTAATATCAGTTTATAAGTATCAATCATTTATAGGCAGCACTTAAAAACAGCTAATAGTGAAGGTACTGAAAATGTGACTATAGAAATTACTTACTGAACATAATTCTGGAAAAACCTCTTCCATGGCAAAGTATTCCATGAATGTGGCAAATCCCTCATTCAGCCAGAGATCATTCCACCATTCCATAGTTACTAGATTGCCAAACCACTAAGAAAGACCAAAACCATCATTATTTTCTTAGAATTAAAACCAAATGAGAAGTACTCCATCCATCCTCTGCCTTATCTAAAATTAAGGTAAGGTAAAATGAATGTCAGTCAAAACCACAGCGAAGCCTTTGCAGCAACATCTCCTTAAGCATGGCATGAGAGTTGAACTCTGCCTGCTGTGCTGTAGAAAATACACCTGCAGGTTTTCTAAACAGATACAATGCACTACCCAATCACAGTGAGGGGAGGGGTGAATTTAAGGACAGAACTGCACTTAAAAAACAAAGAAATTTAAAAAGAAAAAAAAAACTTCCCAGACTATTACCTGATGGGCAAGCTCATGTGCTATCACAGCAGTTATTAGCTTTTTATCCCTTGCTGAAGAAGTGTTACTGTCAAATAAGAGTGTTGTTTCTCGGAAGGTGATCAAGCCCCAGTTTTCCATTGCACCAGACTGAAAATCAGGAATTGCTACCAGATCTGGAAAAGATTTGAAAGAAGATTTTGAAAATTGCTAGTTAAACCAATACTATCTTTCAAGACTACCTATTTTAATTATCTAAACACTGCAGTGTGGACATACACTCAAATCCCAAGTACAGAAGCCCCACAGATTTATAATGATGTTTCTCTAGCAGTACTCTCACATAAACAACTTAAGAAGACCCTGCCTATGGATCCTACATGAGCAAAAGTAGCATGGAAATGAGATGGCCTGAAAAGTACATTACTGAAAAGTAGTGTCTTAGAAGCCTGCATTTTACTATCTTTCCAGGCAAACTAATGCATGTAGAGGAGTCAGGCTGCAGATCTTGCAGTTGTGAACATGGTTCACAGATTGAGAATTTCCTCACTACTAAGTTGAGTAACACCAAAGAAATTCTTCTGCGTAAATTTAGGTAAAAATATAAGCAATCTGTTTTCAAATGCTCACAAAAGCTTTCCAACTTGGGAATCACTTAATACTTGCAGTCAGACAACCATATATTTAGTTTTTTTATTTATCTAATAATTGTAATACTTTTTTTAAAAATGAAAATTCCCATGCATTTCTCAAATCAGAGCTTCTTCTGTTTTTTTTAATTAAAAAAAAAAGTCCTAAAGAACTTACCTAATTTTTCAAGGGGGTATTTCATAAAAAAGTATTTTTGGTAAAATTCCAGAAGCTTCACTGCTGTGTCTAGGGCATACCCAACTTGGTTTAGATGCTGCGGTATGGCATAGACTGATACCTAGTTCAAACAGAGAAGAGAAAATATTTTGAAATTTATAGCTACAAAAGATTTAGAAGCAAAGGAGGAGCTGGCAGGAGTTCCTGAAACAGGGAAGACACATTTTTGAAAGTACATACACAAATTACATAGAGTAGTTATGAAGCTGCTCATAGAAAGCTGATTTTTCTTATAGAGCCTATTAACAGGTCAAAATACAGGACACTGTCCTGTGTGTATGCAAGAGCAATTCAAGGATGAGACCTTTAAGGAATGTGTCCAAGAAGGGTCTACATGACACAAATTTTAAAATCCCTCATGAGTTATTAAGTGACCCTCCCTGTACGCCTCAACCAATCTTTAGTCTATGATAGCATTTATATATAGTATGATAGCAGCAGCATAATCTGCAAGAAATTCTCTCGCTCAAAAAAAAAAAATTGGCATAAAGCTCATCCCTATGGACACATCAGACATGATGTAAGAAGCATTTATATAAAAATTGAGAGGTTACAATCTCCCCCTATTCATGTTGAATTGTCTGTATCAAGAAAACATCTTTGATTAGGTTACAGGTACATTCATGTTTAGGACACCCTTCCGTACACAAACAAAGAAATAAGTGGACAACCATATTCCAGTTCTATAAAAAAGGAGTCGCTCTTCCTGTGCTATAAATTAATTCAACAAATGACATTTCAAACAGATGGAAAAGGTGACCTTTTAATTTTTGAGTTTGAATGAAGCACATATGAATAAGAATCCAGTCCAGTGTTCCTGGAGTACAAAAGTGTAAGCATGAAGCAACTTTACTTCAACTCTGCACTATCTTAAAGCTTTCATTACAATAAACTTCTTCTGTGTGAAGCTCAAATTCTTTGTATCTCCCAACCACAAATAGCTGGAAGCATTCTGGATCTCTATTTCCTGGGAAATGCCAATATATGCTTCCTTTTTACTGACTTCCTTGGCCTGCTGGACACTCATGAGACTACTTTAGACCTACTAAAACTCTGGCCTTACTTGGTATTCTTATGCTTTCTCCCTTCATGGTGACAAGTATTCTTAATAAGATTAAAATACTAATACATTTTTTAAAAAAGAAGACATTAAAAATAATAAATTAAATATAAATAAGAAGTATTCTTATCAAGTTAAAAAGTTATCTGCCTCAAAGAGCTGACTGTATGGTATACAGTTCAAATACAGACCTGAATAGAAGCCACAAGGCAAGAAAAAATAAGACGCGTAACAATCTGTTCTATTCATCTTGCATTAGAAATACTTGTATAGATCAGAATCAAAGCCTGTCTTGCATCTTTACTTGTGTTTATTTATGGGACTAAAGAGAGGGCTTCTCCTTCTACAATGCTACTAGCACTATTCCCTCTGGCATTTTCTTGGTACATAGGCACTTCTGACATTTCACCACAAAGGGGCAGTTTCTGCTAATGAATCATGAAAGTCATTGCCTATATGAAGCTTCTGCACTTTCTAAAATAAGATTAAGGAACATCTACTCATATTACCACGTTTATTCTTTAGTTTCTCTAACTGCACACACTACAGAAATAGGCCATACCCTTGCAAAGGACAAAGCTCAAGCAGGACCAACTCTTTGATGTTTGGAACCTTTGGAAAAACAAAATTAAGTAAGTGACTAAACGCAGATTTTAAAGTCACCTAAATTTGCTTTACTGTAGAGCATGAGTTTTTCAGATATGTTATCTTGGCAGGTACAGAAAATTTTGTGGCACTGCTTGAAACCATGTGTAAGTGTTTCTAGAAACTTGTCACGTTTCTTTACATTCTCAGAACAACTCCTGATTTTTGTGACATTACCGTTGACAGACGAAGCATTGAAAATAAGAGTTTAAAGCTGCTGGCTCTGAAAGCTCTTAGGAATTTTGCATTTTGTAAATTCCCATTTTTAACAAGATCTGATGCAGAGCCCCTTGTTGTAAAAGTGTATTCAGCCTGCTATCACCTCAGTCCACTATACAGCACATGGCTTTTGTCCCCTACCTATGATGAGCATAATGAAACCAAGAAGATAAATAAATTTAAAAGAGATAGAGTTTGTTTTTTTTGCTTGAGGATCTTTTTGTTTTGTTTAATAGCCTGGTCAACCTGGGAAGAGTGAAGCAGAACTTAAAGCGAAACAAACACATACCAGAGTCCCATTAGTTTCCCTGCTGATGTTTTTCAAGTCTGCAACAACAAAAGCTAGTAGATAGGTGCTCATCTTCAAACTCACAAAAAACTCATCCTGAACAATTCCATTTGTCACAGGTGTAGAGGCTTTCTGCAGGGGAAGTGATTATTAATGCAGACAAAAGAACACTAAGACATAAAAGAAACCAATGTAAAGTAATTATTTCATGCTACAATCAATTTATAGGCACATTTACACAGTATCTTTGTACTTTTGTTATATTTCAGAGGGATTGATGATGCTTACAACAATGTAACAAGTTTAAGAAGACATGAAACATTTACACTTATATATACAAAAATTATTTGTCAAGTTTTATTATGTAGTATTACCAAACTACTATTCTCTTGGAGAAACTAACCTAATTTGGATTGCATTTAAAGTCCCAGGATAATCCAAAGTCAACATATAGATCAGCATTGATTCAGGAGAGCGTTAGGTTAGACCAGGGACATAGTTCAGCATACCCTACTGAAAACACTGGTGTTACATCAGTTAAGTATTTGTCTCTTTCCATAAGTCTCAGCAAAACTAGGTAACCGGACATACTTATTATTTTAAAATTGAACAAAATATTCATCAGATGCACTTTTACAAATCAAAAGAGAATGCATTTCAAAAACTGAGGAAAACCTAAGACTAGTTAATTCAAAGCAAAAAGATGCTCAGCTTAAACATACACTGACAAAAGTGACCGTCTGCCCAGTTTTCTGAGCACACAGTAACATACTATACAGAAGTAAGATGCTGTACTGTACCCCAACTTACTTTCTGTGCAGTTTCCTTTAATACTAGTCTTAGAAAAGCATGCTATATGTCTTTAAGTACTTTTCTATGTATTCCTTCACAAACATGAAATACAAAATGGACAAAGCAAAATTTTTAAAACCACTATAGTGCAGAATACTAAAGGTCTGGAAAGAGAGAAGGCAGTTTATAAATTCTGAAACTTCATATATTATTTCGTTTTCTGAACCCACAAACATACAAAAAACAACAACAACATTAGTTTTAAACAAGACCATTTGAAACCAAACAAGGTTTTGACATTTAACTGTCACTGAAAATTTAAGTCAGCCTTAAAGAGAAATGGATTTTTAAACCTGAAGCCATAACCACTATAATAACTGACCATTATGTATGAGCAGAATGCCATCTTTCAATTTCTCTAGTGAATTCATAAATTTCTGCCTTTATTACAGCTTTTGCTTCATAAGGAGGTGACAGTCTGTTTAAGAAAATCTGCTGCAGCTGCAGATAAACGGGTTTAAAAATTAGTTGTTCTCATTAAAAAAAAAAAAAACAAACAACACACCCAAACCAAAAACAGGGCAAACAAAACCATAAAAGGAAGCTCCACAGCCCCAAAATACACAGTTTATTACTAGCCTTAATCCATGTCAAGACACTGTATGTTGCCAAGTTAGTGATGTACACACTAGCTGACAAGGCCTACTTCTGAGATCTCTTGGTCACATAGGTATAGATGATTATTTCAGCAACGTCTGCTGGACACATTACAAAATATTCTGAGCTGGAAGGCACCTACAAGGACCACGGAATCCAAGTCCAAGTCCAATCAGGGCTCTAACCCACAACCTTGGCATTATTAGCATCTTGACCAGCACATTAACCACTTGCCCAGCTCCTAGCAGAGGAGAGTGAGTGAGCACCCTTTCTTTTTTACATAAAACAGAAGAGTGGTCTACCAGAGTTCTTTTCTTCCTGTATGGCTAAGAATCACTACAAATCCAAATAAATGTTTGTACACTGTGAAAAGATACCTATTTCATAAGGTTGCAGTTATTAGCTTGGTTTTCAAAAACAAGGCATCTGCATCAGCACCTGAGCTTTAGACAGCTTCCTGGAACCCAAGCTGCAGTGTACATAAACGTACCAGAAACACCAAAGGTGTAATTTTCTCATTTACAGATTAGACCAATGTCAGTATTGAGTTTCTGCTGGATGATAAATGGTGGTAATGTTTTCATGACAGAAAAACTAGTTCAGACACAGACTAGGTAATGTTAGCCTTTCTTGTCTGTCTAAATGAATTAGGCTGCCATAAAAGTTTGTCAAAGGCAGAATGGCATAAACTATCACCATAAAATTCAGATAAGCTCCCAAAAGATTTTGTCTGAAAAATTCTAGCTGAACGAATGTCAGAGTCCTCATTCACATTCTGGAGATGACTCTGTGTTTATATCACACCTCCCCTCATTTAGCCACAGATGCACATCCTTCAAGATCCGGTGTATCTTTCACATACACTGGTACGAATTACACAAACTACTGCTGAAGGTGCTCCAGTACTCTGCACATGTGCAGCAGCAGCAAACACAGAAAACTCAAAAGCAAACCTCAAGGGGTGTTGAGACCAACATTACCAACAACATAGCCTTTGCAAAATAATAGTTCATTTAATTTCAACAGGAATCCTTCAGTCATTCAACTGTCTGTCAGTAACATCCTACACTGCGCAATGCATTGAACAAGTGTTTTCTCTACAAAGCTCAAGTTTTTAAGAACAAAACAGTTGATAAAGTCATACAGTTTATAGCTTACCCACTCAGGTAAATCCCCTGGACGTTAATGCAATAAACACTGAAATGGATTACCTAGGCAGCAGCTCTACTAAAATTCCCCTACAAAAGCAGGTACCTTTGGCATATTTGACAGAGTGAAAAGTTTCTCATCCCTTTTGATCTTGATTAAAAAAGTAGCTTTAAGTGCTGGTTCATCAAAGCATGGAAAAGCAGACCTTGCTGCCAGAGGTTCAAACTGAGTTGCTGCAAACCACCTAATGGGAAGAGTGGAGAAGAGCAAAATAAGAATTATTAAAAGCATAAATGTCAGTTTAGTTAGGATAGAACAGTCATTTCCCTTCCAAACATTCTAAGAGCTTGTTATGGGAATAACTTTTTGAAGACTGGCTGGGCCAGCCAGAATAAATGTTTCATTCACAATTTCTTCTTTAAAACCCAGTTAACATATTTATTTGAGGAGTAATCTTCTTGGCTATTTTTGGCTTTCTAAACGAAGAAGAATACACCTGAAACAACCCACTTAAAAAACAATTGCTAAAATATAAGCTAGCCAGTTTCCAGAGAGAGCGAGCAAAAAGAAGATTGAAAAATTAAATTAGCAAGCATGCCTATTAAATAAGAGTGGAAACCTCTGCAGTAGATAGGACTGCAAGGGAGCTTTTTCATCTAATTGCCAGGCCATTTCCTGCAGATGTTCCCACAGTTCATCTAACTGTATGTCTGCTCCCTGTGCTGGCTAGTAGATGGATTCTGTCCAAGTTCATGTACTGTCTTGTCTCTAATCCAACAGCTATTAATATTGCAAGATGACTTCTCAGGAGTCTATCTTCCTTCTCCACTATTTTTACACTACCTAGCCATGGAGATTACAGCTTTTGATGGAGAGCATTTCTGACTTTCACACCTGCAAGACAACACAGAGTTTAGCAAGTCTACTAATTGAAGTATTTACTGGTGCTAGATGGAGAAGATGGTACACATTTTGGGTTTTATCTTCCTTGTTTTTTTTTTAACCTACTGCCAAACTACCCAGAAGTGTTTAGGCGGTTTATTTGTTCTGTATTATGATTCAAACATTTCTGGATATACAGCTTCTCTGAGAAGGCACAGTGCTGACAACTCACAAGATTAAACTGCATGTCTGCTTTTAACTTCTTACTCTTTTCTTTCCTCTGACAAATTAATGCAGTTTCACTGCAAGATTGTGCAGAAGAAAAGCAAAGAATAAAGAACCATTCTGCATAAAAATAGAAATAAGGCCCAATTTATTTATTTTTTATTTTGCTTTGGGCAACAAGTTAAGTGAGTTATTTTGCCATTTTTTAATTTTGTATTTTTGTGATGATATAAAAAATATTCAAAAGAAAGTAGAACTAAACTAAAGAAAATTTTCTTCCAAAAAATCATTGGAAAATATTTTCTTCCAAAATCATTGATAGTTTGAGTTTTATATAGAAAGTACAGTAACAACAGAGGTTATCAGAGTAGTCTGCATTTGTAAAACTACAGACAGCAGACAGACAGAGACAATGCCGCTGCAAAAAGAAGAGGCAGGCAAGGCAGTGGAAATGATGAAATCACTGAAGAGTTATCTGGAAAGGATTTACTGAAAAACATACAGGTTAAAACATGTTCAACATACAGATTAAAACACCCTGTTCCTGAACAAAAGCAGGTAGCACTGGACTGAAGGGGGACAAAACCTCAAAAAATTACTCACAGGTCGTATTCTTCCTTTTTGAACAATTAAGCACTCTCTTTCTACTACAGTAAATACAAATAGAAAAGAAAGCTGCAGCTACATTGGAATAGGAAAAAAATCCACTGAATTTCAATCATCTAGGTAATTTTTGCCTTCTACACTTACCACTGCACTCTTACATCTGCTTACTTCATGAGAATTCATGTTTTTAATGTCTGCAGTAAGTTGCTTAGCTGACCCACACTACTCTTCCTGTCTCTTTTTTATTGCACCCCACTGTTTCTAGAAGACCTGCACGGATAGTTACTTGCCCACAAAGGCATGAACACTCTTAGGTACACAACCAACATAAGGCCCATCTAAAGTGGGGAGGGCCAATTTTTAATAATCTTCTTGATAAAAAGCACTAATTTACTCTTTGTAAAAATAAGTGTGATGTTTCCCTTTTCTCCAGTCATGTGAGACTGCTGACTGCTGTGATTTTTTCATATATGATTGAGAGTGTCTTGGCAATGACATCTCTCAGTTCCCTTACGACTTTGTGATGCATCCCTTTGGGCGGCACTGGATTCCTCTGGTGGTCTTGAACCTGGTAGCTTTTTATGAGGACAGGACTTTGTTTCCTCAGTCCCTGCCTTGAGACTTAAGGGCTCAAGAAACATGGGAAGAATTTCCAGAGAGAGAAATTAAAAATTTAACAAATCAAAAAAGCCACACTACAACCACCTACAACCTCCACACTGAAGTATATTTCACTGTAGGAGAGGCTGCCCTGACTTAAGGAACTCATCCATGAAAGACATTTTTCAGGTAGATTAATCAAAAGACTCTTGGAATAACAGGAATAAGTTGCATAAAACGTCCAATAAAAAAGCAACCTTTTTACTTCTGTTATCAAAGTACAATCTAGAAGTGACAGAACAGAGAAGCTGTATTAGTGGGCATACCTTTGCTTAGAGTTCTCATCCTTGTAAGAAATTTTGTAGAAGCCATAGTAGGTGTCTGATAAATTAGATGAATATTTCATGTCAACAGTGTAATTCTGTCCTGCAAGGAGAGCCTCCGGAGCCATGAGTGCAATCTGGTCATGCAATGGATATTCCAGGAATTCAACTGGCTTTGCTTGCTGCCCTTGTGCTGAAGTAATTGTTGCCTCGGTGATATTAAGTCCTGAGCTGTGAAGTACAATCTTCTGAGTTACATGGAGGACGTTGACCACTATTTTTACAGAGCCTGTAAATTTCAGAGTCGTTAAATTTGGCTGCAAGACAAGATCATAGTGCAGTGGTACAACATCAGGAGGAAGTCTAATTTTTGCCCATGGAAATAGTTTTCCATTGGTTGCCAAAGGATATATTAGTTCCATTGTATGATTTTTTTTATGGCAGCCTTCTTTGGTAAATGTACACTTGGGAAGAAGATAAATCACTATTATTAATGAAAATGCAATCACAAAAACAACTGTGCAAACCACCAAGGTCCTTGTAGAGGGAACTGAGCATGATCCATTTGGATTTTGTCTATATGCAGACCTGTTATTCTGCAGGCTCGAGCTTCTGTTCATGAAGGACATCCCCAACAATTTTGCTGATGACTCATAATCCTCCTCATCATCATCCATTTCATGCTCTCCAAGGCCACGCACCAAGAGACGAGAGCTTCTTGGTTCATATTCCACTTCATCAGGCTCCAGTGGATGTAAACAAGGCTCTTTTGCCAGGTCAACCACATCGGGCTCCTCTTCAAACATACTATTTTCAATCATATTCCTGGGTAACTGGATTTGATCTGAAAAAGAAATGCCAATATATTACATCATAAACAATGGGCTTGATTTTAACACCTCCAAGAAATTTCACTGAATTACAGAATGGGAAACATCTTTACAGTGCATACCATCAAGATCTCTTCCATTTTCTCTCCTAAATTTGTTTCCTGGAAATATTTCTACGCTTTTCTGCTTACACTAACTTTGCTATCAGTATCTTCAAAAGGATGCTCTCCTTGGGCATAATCAAAAGCATCTTACACCATAACTGGAGGTCAGCTAGACTACTGCACTGCTCTCCCAGTCCACTGATGTCATTGGCTTGGCTGCATTTCCTCTACTCCAGTAAACTATATTTGGACTCAACTAAATTCTTCAAGTTGGATTATTTCTTATGTTGTACAGTAAAGCATAACAGCCAATACAGTTCTAGAAGTGTTTCAAATACGCTACTTTTTGAGTTAGCAGAGGAGAAAATCTGCCAACGTGAGGGCAGCCACATAAATAACACATTCATTAGACATTTTTAAATTTAATTTATTCACAAACATTGCAAAAGCAATAAAACTATTTCTCACAGAAAAATAGCAGTATAAAAGTCAGAGTTCCAATTGACATCTTCATTTAAGATAATCCTTGAAACAATCCATGCACCTAAGAAGTCAAATCAGTGCCAATCAGACTGTTTGCCTCCATAAAATTTGTCCTTAATAGATAATGGACCAGTGAATATAAATGAGGAATTGAAATTCATACCAAATTTTAAAATCACATTTTTATAATATGCAGTTACATCTTGATCAAACTTCTGATTGTATCTTCCATATTTTTGTTTATCAAAAGGTTATCTTTTAGCTAATCAGTCCCCAGACACAGTTCTATCTATCCAAGGGACTAGAAAACACTCTTGCCCAGCTGAAAGGGTTCAGAAATTAATCTAATCTCTTTTGGACATGCCTGTCTACAGTCAACTGACCAATATTCACATCACACCTCTATCTTCCACATTATTTGTTTCCAGAAGAAGAAAGCTGTTTTTTGCTCTGCATGTAAACTTACTATAAAGTAGGGTAACTTGTATTAATTTCTGGCAAGAATGTACATTTTGCCAATCTATAAACAACCTAGAATATAACTGTTCCTCCAATGTATTATTTATTTTATTTTTCATTTTATGAAAGTCAAGTTTCTATATGGCTGAAAATCTCAAAGTGGAAATAAAACATTTTAAAGAAAAGATGGCAAGAATATTTTCAAACTAGATATACTAATATATACTAGATATACTAGATATACTATTCCTCAACATTCACTCTAAATGTATCAAGACTTCCTGTTTCAAGGCCACAAGCTCAGAAAAACTGGAGTTCAGTAGCTGTAGCAATGAAAAGGCCATAAAATAAGGTAAAAAGAAAATAAAAAAATCCTTCCCCAGAAAATCCAGTAAGAGAAGGGTACTAATTAACCTGAACAGGAGATATAGTAATGTATGAAAGCAGGGAGTTTGGTGAAACTTGGACCTACCTTCTCTAAGAAGGAAAAGGATCAGAGGGTCACAAGATGTCTGAGACTGGAAGGGACTTCAGGAAGCCATCTGCTCCAACCTCTAGGCAAAAGCAGCTTCCAGAATTTTCTATTTTTATTTTTTATTTTTTATTTCCCAGTACAGTGCTCACATGCCAGCCTTCAGGCTATGACTGCATTCAGTGGTCTAGCACCATCACTTCTACACTGAAACACGTGCACTTGCATGTCAGACTGGGGGCCACACAGAATTGAGAGGACAGAAAGCTAAAGTGAAACTAGAAAACGAAAACACATAGGCAAACTAGTGGAGGAAAAAATGCGGAAAGAAAGTATTGGGCAGCAGAAACTCTTTTACAATTCCTCTCCTTCCAAAAAGAGTTAATCAAGAATTCACTATAACTTTTAACAGAATTTCTTGATTACTCACCTCTGCTGGTTGCCTTCTAAATCTGCTGACTAGCTTCAATCAAATTTGAAAACAGGCTCAAGACCAAATTTCTTCAAGACCCAATGAAATCCCACCCCAAAACAACCAGTGGCTGGTAGAAGACACCCAAATCCATATCTGCTATGTAGAAAAGGCAGGTATTAAGACTCACATCTTAACCACTCCAAAAGGTAGCAGTCAATCAGTACACAGCTCCAACCCCAGCCATGGCATGTGCAGCTGCATGGCCAGCAAAAGAGGTAGAAGACAGGGGAGGCACTGCAGAGGAAAGGAGGAGAAAGATAAAGTGCATAAATCTAGCAGAAAGTAGGTTTCATCAGCTCTGAGGTTTAGAGTACAGTTTGCTTTCTGAGGAACTTATTCTCCAGTAAATAACTTCTAAAAACAGTATTTTCAAAGTCGCATGCATGTAGTAACAACCTTTTCAGTGAAAAAGAATTATACTAAAAAATCTCAAACTAAAACTAAGATAGAAAAGTTAAACTAGAAGTTAGCTTCAAGACAATTCAGAGTTTTAATACCTAGAGACATTAATTTCTAGGAACACAACAGTTATAGGTAATTTCTACAGAAATATTTGCACAAAATGGAAGTAATCAAAATCTGTAAGATCAAAACTTTACTGCATATCAAAAGCATCACCAGACTACTACTCTCCACTGGAAAGAACACAGACCAAGTATCAAAAGGTTACTAGAGCTATTTATGCTGACATAAAAGTCTTTTAATCCTTTATTTACAGAACACATTTTTAGGAGAATTTCTGAACTCTTTGCTTCCTGCTGGTTCACTGGCATTGATAACATGATAGTGTGAGTGAACTGAACTTCTATGATATTTCAATTTTAACCCATGAGCTGTTACGATATGAGATAAACAGCCACGTGAAGCAGAAAACCCCAGTATTCTTGTTCCTTATGTCACAAGGAATATGAAGCATCTTGAGGAGCATGATTGCAAGCATCACATTTAACCATCATCTCTCATACCATGTATGGCCAAGCAGCCAACAATCCCATTTTAAAACACATACAAAGCAGATTAATTCATATTCCAAATATAACACGGGATAAATTATTATAAATTCAGGAGTAGGAAAATTAACCTGGAAAGAACTTGCATGGTTCCAGTGAACTACCACTGTCATGCCAGAGGTTGCAGGTGCGCTAGACGCATTTGTGGTCACATGAGTCCACAATAATGGAAGCACTGATCTGAGCTGCTAAAATGTGTTACAAAAGCCATCTGCCATCAAGCATGGCAACTTCAATCTCAATCTTTGCTAACCATAAGTCTAGTGTGAGAGTAAACATGGAGGTAAAAGAAAAAAGTCTTGGAAGTAAGTCTTGCAGTTCTCTACATAGTCCTAATAAAATGAATGCTAAGACCCTAAAGGTGAAAGCTTAAGCTTTTAGCTACATCAGCTAAAAGCTTAAACATACCCAAACAAAAGTGATTTTACACAATTCTTCTACAAATTTTTATTCTGAAACCAAGAGATTTTAAACATCTTCCCCAATACATGATCTATTATCACATTTAATGGTGAATAATATGAATACTCACAGTTAGAAAAAAATCTTAGAAAAGATGTGAAGTTAACTACTATATGATTGACAAATCCAGAAAACTAATCTTCCTTATACTGAAAAAATGCAGGAAGGCGTATATTTTCTCAAAATTGATAGTTCTGAAAGTTTCTTTACAGCTGCCTCCTACAGCACAGATTCCCAAAAATCTATTGCAAGATATCTCCTCATTACAATATTCAGGGATGGTAAAAAGCTGGGTCTATTATTTTCTTTGAAGAGGACAGAATGCTTAGGATGTGAACTTCAAATGCAGTTTGCGCCAAGACAACAGTACAATGAGCTTGCTGTATGTACTGCAGTCTTTGACAATGTAATCCCCACAGGCTCTGATAATGTGACCTAGGTGGTAAAGGACACAAAGGGCCACAGCTTGCTCCTACAAAACATACACTCTTCACTTCTATACTTCTCACAAATCAGCCATCAAACTTAGGAAGCAACTTCACCACAGTACTCATGTTTAGCATGACACATGATCCTACAGGAACAATCAGGTGTTGAAGTAAAACACTAGCCTAGCATTTGCTCCTGGTATTTATTCTGTCTGAAGAGGTCCAATCTCATTATGGAGAAGAATGTAAGCTTTTTCCTGAAGTTTAATAGACAACACAATGTTTTGAATTTTAGTGCGTGCAACAACAAGATATCTCATGATGTTTGGTTTTTGGAATCCATTCTAAATATTCTGCAGAATACAGAAAGAAATTATTGCTTTGTATTTCAGAGACAGTATCCTCCTGTAATGCTATTGATATCTCTTTTTAGTTCTAGAAGTATGTACTTTTCCCTTGCAAAACAGTATCAGTAGTCTTTTGTCTATCATGTCTGGGTATTCTACCTCAGAGCAGAAATCTCAATACTCAAAAGTCTTTTATGGATCTAAGCAACCTATTAATTGAGTTAATTCCTTTTTAAAAGATATCCAGAAAATGCTCAAGGCATTTTATTTTTCAATTTCTCAATTCTGAATAAGCACCTAAAACTAAAAAAACCCTAAAAATCCTATTCAATCCTATTCAATTCAGACAGATTGTTATTGTTTTCTGAGACTGAAATTCACCCCAATACGATCTTAAAATAGTGAGAAGTTATAATAAAATATTTTAACTGAAAAAACTGTTAGAGGAATTACAGTTACACCTGACACATTGTAGCAGTCAAACTCCCACTGAAAATAAGTGAGAACCTTTCTGTAATTCTGGAATAACCTAGGATCAAAACAACTATTGGGTAGCATGTACCAGCAGAAGTAGCAAAACCCAGACCAAACTTGTAAAGGGGTATAAAATGTGGCAACCAACTGAAATAAAAACTGATTTCCCACTGAATGTAAACTACTTCAGCTGCACATAAATAATACGAGAGAAGGTGCAGAGTTAAGTCTGCCCAAAACAAGACATTCAAGCCTTGCGGGTCAAGAAAGAAAAACAGAAAAACCATGAGCCAAGTTACTTGTTTTGCTATCAAGCAACTCACTGATAATAGGTCAAAGAATAATTTTGCCCAATGATTTCAGGAATAGATGTTTAACAATGCCATTAGCTATTAAGAGCTATAATACTGTTTTGCATACACAACTTTCATGTTCAAATTTAAAGGCATTGGCCCTTTTTTTGGCAGAAGCAGCTGCTGACAAAACAGCAAATTCCATAAACAAACCACATAAATTTGCTCCTATTAAAAGCCTGGTTGCTTCGGCTAAAGCCATTCAGCAGGTCAAAAAGCAACTCCAAGATGGATTTTTTCCCTTTAAACATATTCTTTATCTTTATCTACCTGTCTAAATGCCACCTCAGCTAGAAGTAGTGGTGAAACACTTGCAAGGTTTCAGCACAAGTACTAAGATCAGAGTATGTTATTGCTAATACATGAATGAGCTTGCCACTAGGACAGTAAAGTGAGTTGGAGGAGAAGATGCTGTTGGGCACAAATACTGTGTGACACAGTCTAAAACTAGAAGAACAAAGGCTCCACTAATACTTAGGAATTGGAGAATTAGTTCTACACTGTTAATGTTTGGCAAACAGCATAAAATTCCTTGTTTCCAGGACTCTGGAGGAACTATCTGAAGCACTTATGAGCACTTGCAAATATTTTGTGTATGGCATGTAAGCATGCCATTTCTCTGTAATGCAGAGAAATGCATGCTTGTATGTATGTTTAACTCATCAGTAAAAATAGTAAGACTGGTTAGAGTACATGGAACCTGACCTTCTCTCCCTTACTTGGTCCTTGGGACAAGTAGAAAGAAATGTGGTAGCTATGACTGAAGCAGGTCACTCATACATAGCCATGGATACAAAACTGAACAAATGCTACTGCTCTTTAAGTTGTTTAGTCCTTGTCAGTACTAACAGTAGGTCACTTGGAAAAGCCAATGAAGGAATTCTGCAGAAATAATGACACATATAGAATCACCGCCCTCTCTCATATCAAAAGCAGTAAATTTAGTACAACTATTTCCCAGAAAAAGAAGAAAAAACAAAGGTTGAAAATTAGATATCAAAAAAATGCTTTCACTGTAACTTAAAATTTATATTTTGCTTAGTGAAATAATAATTTCTCATTGTATCCAAAAAAACCCCAACTAGAAACAGCACAAATTTAGAAGAATGTATTAGCCATGACAAATCTGTTGAAGTTTTCTGCTACAACTGCACTGTCTTTAAGAGGTAATATGACTTGTGCAGGCATGGCTCCACAAAGTTTGCAAATAATAGGTATACCTGCTACAGAATCTGTTATTTTAGGGAAAAGATTAAGACATTATTCACAGCACAGTACTCATCTATATTTATGAGAGGAAAGCAAAATATACCTACTTAGTGAAATTTCTCACACATATCTTATGTCTGTAGTCATGTCAAGCTAGTGACCAGAACAAGATGAAATGAGACTCAATTAAAACCAGATATACTTGCATTGTACAGTTTGCATGCAAGAAGGAACAAAACAAGCTATAGGAGAAAAGTACAATGAATATTCAAAAAGCTTTCAGAAACATTACGTGTTTCTATTATTAGTTTCTATATAAATTTAAAATTACTCAATATTTTAAATCCACACACCACTAAGGCTGTCACTGTAAGAAAAAATCTTAATGCTCCTTTCTTTCCTAGAAAGACTAGACTTGACTGTAGAAACAAAACTGTGATTTTTCACATTAAAGAGTCATCTAAAATGTGCTTAAGGACATCTGAGGCACTAAGGATTTGGAAACACTATTAAAGGTTTACACTTTTCTTCCTGAACTGTCTCATGCAAATCTGCATCTTCAGCCTCAAATAGGAGGAGGGTAGACACAGAGAAATGTTTAATACACCAAATCTCTGAATTGTCCTATCTAAAATTTCAGAAGTGTTGATGTGCCATGTAAGTACATAGAAGTACTATGGAAAAGCAACATAGCGTACGGTATTCAGTCACCTCTTTTAAGTTTGGGGGATTTTTAAATTAAATTCAGCATAGACCAAACTTCCATATATAACTTAAATCTATGTATTTATGCTGAGTTACTTAGTAAAAATATAATTTTAACAGAATTGTAAAAATTAAAACTATATCCTTGGGCTCTGCTGTTATTAATGGCAGTTCACCAGCTCTACTTTACAGGAAGCAGCAGATCAATCACCCCAGTTCCAAACTGTGAAATATTAATGTTTTTATAGAAGACAGAAAGGAACATGCACTGTTATTTGTGCACCTTATGCTGGACTCAAGGCTTGAGACTTACTCCAAATCTTACAACCCATCCTCACCCATAACTATTGTCCTGGTTATTGTTTCTAAGTTGTATGAGAGGAGAGAAGAGAGATGGACAGGTCAAAGGGGAGTTCCAAAACAGATTCATTGTCATAGATACTCAAACTGGCGTATAAAGGCATTTTGAAGAAAATTTGGTTCCAAATATTACACTGGAAATCCAAAGTTGAGAAATATTTCAGAAAGTGCAATCACTTCCTCAATGGAAACCAAAAATCACTAGTTCCAAACATCATTAGTTAAGGGTTTTTATTACTGCAGAACAGCATTAGTGTTTTAAGTAAACAGAAATAAGAACACAATTGTCTATCAGATTCTTTTTTCAACCGACGAGGAATAAAATGGCCAGCAAAGAAGAAGTTTCATTGACAGCTAAACATCTGAATTGGTAGACTTTGAAAATGGATACTTAAAACATTAATTATTAACATTTTCTTAGATATAAACTTCATCTTTCTAAAACTAAAGATGAAATAAGGCTGGAAACTTTAGCTAATGCTGTTTATGAATTGCATAACGTAATATGACAGAAATGAGTTTCAAAAATCCAGCAGAGTCGGAAGCAACATTCTACCCTACTCAACTACTCCAGCAAATGAAATGAGAAAAAAACCAAAGATCAAGAAACAGAAGCGACAACTTAGAAAACTAACAGTATTATGTATCAATAGTTTTGTGGAAGATAAATATTTTAAGAATAAAACCCTCAACAGATTACTGATGCAATATGGTTTTTTGTTTTTCAGAGTCCCACTTGCCTATTTATTTAGGCACTATTCAAATCCGAATATATCTATTATGTCCTGTCTATATGCTGTATTGTAAGATATTTGCCACAGGATTTGAACACATACATGACATTATCTCATCACTAGGTGACATCTAATTTTTTACCACAAAATTCTCAAAGAATACAAATAATTGGCATTGATTGACCTCTGGCAGTATATGCCAGTAAATGCTCAGTCTATAAATAAGTGCTTACGATGAGAAAACCTCCTGCTATCAAAAGCCTTCTGTTACGTTTGGAATGCAGATTCAGAATTTCAAAACCTACTGGTCAAATCAGAAATAACCACAGCTCTGCAATAAAGCTTACGACAGGTTGCTTGCTCAGGCAAGCACTTCAAAATCTGAACAATTATACAAGGGACACGTAAATCAACTGGCTAAAAGCAACCATACTGGTATTTAACCTTTAAACTGTAATTCACTGTTGAAGCATCAGCAGCTAGGAAAAGGAAAGCCAGGCTTTCCCACCATTGAGTATTAATATGAAGCCTAAATTTTTAAAGGCAATTAAGCAAAAAGATAAACATATGTACTCATATGCAGAAGTGATTGTCACCTTAATGTTCATGGCCAGTCCAGAACTATGGGTTGAAGCCTCTCAATCCATCTGAACACAAAGTACATAGAAGCTGCATTACCTTTTGACATCTGAAAGCAGATAATCTCCAAAAAGAGGAGAAGCAGAATTGCATCCTATCTCTTTAACAGTAGGAGTACAATACTGACTGGACCCAGACTGGAGCTATGCAATACAGTTTTTGTCACAGACATGCAAAACAAGTGATGATCAATCAGACAGACTTCACATGCAATTCCATTCCCCTCAAAAGCAAAAAACTATGAATCTGAAGTCGGATCTCACAACCCTTGCATACAAAAAAAAAGGTGCACTGAAAAATAAACATTCAGTAGCATCAGTAATGCTACAGACAGTCTTGGAAAGTTTCTGTAGTTTATTTGGTAGCAATATTCCAAGCTCAGCATGCAATTATTCCCAGCACTGCCGGCTCCCTGGTACTACCTAGCAACCATTCTTTAAGGATTAAATTTGCCTTTTGTATGAACTGTTAATTGCTGTGGTCTAGTGTCTTATTTTTACTTGATGAATTGTGTACATTAGCATAGTCAAAATCAGCACAGTGGTTGCTGTAGATTGATTTAAAAAAAAAAGGAACAAAAGTGTTGAAATCAAGCAAAAAAAAAAAGACAGACATTTTATACATGTAGCAGAAAATAGCAGTAATAGTTGATCAGACCTGCGCTTATAAACATTTAGGAGAACTGCTATATGATTTTGTCTGAGAGGTATTTACTTTTGAAAGAACTTAGTTTTGAATTTTTCATTAATTGCTCGCTGATAAGCTCTTCTGGACAGTCTGAGCAAGCAGCATTCTATAAAAAAAGAGAATCTAACACATTTAAATTTGCTTTTCCTAGTTTACAAACTGTTTATTTCAGGACTGATGTAATTCCTCCAAAGATATTTGCTCTTATTTTAGCTGCATTTAGAGTAAGTTGCTCCAAGGCAACCCTCGGCCTACAGGTTTAGTATATAGGCCTGTAGTTTAGGCTGCAGTGAGAGTAGACTCCTACAGTGACAGCTCTTAAGCCAGAAGCAGCACTCAGAGGTTCGAGCAAAAGTTAACTGAACACAAAAGGCTTCTAGTGGCTCAACAGGTCCTGAAGTTGTAGAATAAGTAGCACAAACTTATCTTCACACTGGTGCTGAAAATCGCTCATGCAGACAATAGAAAAATAAAATCAAACGCTATGCTAAACAACAGTTGTCCGATGATACCAGCTCTTAAAGACATAGGCGTCTCTTTTCTTTTTTAGAACAGAGGTTTAAAAAACAGATAAAGGTGTTACTTGATCAATGATCTTTTCTGGGAGGAATGACTTTGAATCTCAGCAGTCCAACTGAAAACAGCCTCTCATTTGAGCTCTCCTCTATGTAGCAGTTATTCTGATGTCCTCAAATTTCTCCCAAAACAGTCATGCACTGTCTTGTGTTCGTGGATCCTTTTTTCTTGGCGCATAGAGCCATTTTCCAATTTCATTATATGTAAACTCTAGCTAAGACCAACAAAAACACTCGGAAAATTATTTATTACTGACATTTCCACTTTTCAGCTGCTCTGCTTTTGTAGGTATCCAATTTAAAACTTGCGTGAAAATACCCAGGCTGTGTTCATAACAATTTCTGCAGTTCAAATACATCAAATATGGGTAAAGAGTAGGTTATTTAAAAGAAAAAACAAAAAAGCAAACGGAAGTCTAAAATTAATTTCTTGTTGAAAAACAAAAGCCACAATTTGGAGGCAGTTTTCCCATTTGCATTTCTATAACCAGTTCTCAGAGAGACTGAGGTACTGTATGGGCTTGGGATCAAAACACCTAAAGAAGTGTAGCTTAAACATTCAGTTGCTGTTACTTCTGGAAAAAAAATGATGATCAGTAAGCAGTTTCTCTTCACAGGGATAAAAACAAAGCAGAACTTTGGTTAAAGTTATTACCTCATCAACTCACAGAGCCACTCCTGAATGATGAAGGAACTGAGGTCAGTGTAGAGATTTAATGTCTTCTATCCAGAAATTTAATTCTTATTTGGTTAAATCTGGTTTAGGATATTTCTTTTTTGTTTACTCTATCAATGGGTAAATTACTCTAAATCTAAGTGACTTGAAATAACAAGGGAAAATTTAGAGCTAAAATGCTGAGGTAAGTTACTCAACTTTACGCTAGTTTCCATACAATATAGAGAATTCTCATTGTTACACCAGATTTCAACTACACATTCTGGAGAAAAACAAAAACCACATAAAACCACAAACCACAGTAAAGCAGGACAGGAATTTTCCAAGTTACTTAGTTTCTCTCCAACCTACTGAAAGGTGGTTAGTGAGGTGGGGTATTGGTCTCTTCTCTCAGGTAGTAAATGACAGCACAAGAGGAAATGGCCTCAAGTTAGGAAAAATTTCTTCATCAAAAGGGTTATCAAGCTTTGGAACAGGCTGGCCAGGGAAGTGATGGAGTCATCATCCTTGGAGGTATGTAAGGACACATGGATGTGGCACTAAGGAACATAGTTTAGTGGTAGACTTGCCAGTGTTAGCTTAGTGGTTGTAACCCATGATCCTAAAGGTCTTTTCCGAAATACATGATTCTATGAATTCATAAACAATTGCTTAGCATGGGGACTTGTAATATTAGGTATAAATTCTATAAATCTAATCTAATTAAGTAAATTGTACAATTTGTAGACCATCTCAATTTATTTGCTGATGCCATACTGTATTCCCAGCTGTTGAAACAGACAAAACATCTCTCTGAGCATTACTGGGCCTATTCCTCCACCCAGCTCACCACTTCCTCTAACAGAAGGTACAACAACCCCTCAGCACATCCCACTATCCTTTCCCAGATACCAGTGTTGAGGATAATGCAGACAGTGTTTTGTTTTTCATCCTCCTCTTTTCTCTTTTTCTCCTTTCACAACAACAGTTTTGGACACCCAGCTGCTGCTACCCAGCAGAAGATTAAATAATTAAAAATGTGAGCAAGCTCTTCCTACTTCGCTGAGCACTACATTCACTGACTCACTGTATGACTGTACATCTATTTCCAGGAGCAGTTAACACAGGAATTAAGTGTAGTTCCTTATTCTGAAAGCTTGCGACAGTCACAAACTCTTAACTACCTCCTTCCTTACCTTGGTTTCCATGCAAAGATACAAGACTCACTTAGTTCTTCTAATTCCCAGCTCTTCCTGCTCTGTCACTGTATATGTCTTGTCTGGTCATAGCTTGAAAAGAAATGCCTCAAAATTTTGGAAGAAGCAGTTAGGAAAAAAAAAACTTTGAAGTGGAAAAAATACTTAACTTACAAATATTAATTTTTAAAATTGCTTTTCTGTTCTTCTAAAATATCACCCCACAGAAGTTATATCAGGTTTGTTGAATTTTTCTCACAGACAATTGTTTTACAGCATAGTCAGTAAATAACCCCTGTTGCCACCTGCCTGCTCTTTGGGACAAAGAAATTCACTTGCAGAAAGTGTATACAGGTACTGGCACAGGCTGTTGATGATCACATGCCAAATGTCTGAGTATATAAGGAAACCTATTCAAAATCCTAACTAAAACCTCAAGCTTTCATGGGTCAGGCAAGCAGTGGTGTTTGTAGTCCTATCCTCCCTCCCACAGAGGAAAGGAAGTGTGAGGAGGAACATCAAGCAAAAAGTTATATTTATTCAAAGCCTTCACGAAAGCAAATTACTCATGGTATTTCTGGACCCTGAACTCAACATAAAAACTCTGAAGATTGGCTGCATGGATCTTACAGGAGACAAGCACAACTTCTTAAATTCAAGACATGCTCAAATATGAGTTCACACATTTACAGGCAAAACAAAATCCTGAAGATTTACTTATGAAATCTAATTTTTGAAAGATAATGTACTTTGTTAGTGAACAGTATGTAAGTAAAACATAAGAGTAAAACAAGTAAAAATCTTCATATTTTCAAACCTTTCAGCAAAACTGTGTCTAGAAGCAGTGATTAACGTCACTGTGTTAACACTTAAATACCACATTACACTATTTCTTCTTGTGGGTAAGTATCAACAGACACATCATATCAGACATGAAAAATTACTGAACTGTAGAAAGCAGTGATTTTTGACAAGGCTACCTTTTAATTTTATAATATTTTCGGCATGCTTCAAGAACTTGTTTGTTTATTATTATCATTATTCCTTGTCATATCAATTTAGCCCTTCCTTCTATAATGTGAATTACTTCCTGCACTGTTACGCCCTGGACTGTCTCCAACTCATGCATTAAAAATTCTGTGTTTGGAGGGAATGAAGAAAAGCTTATCTTATCTCTTCCAACAAGCTTGTTCAGCAAACAAAGCCCTTGTCCACAAACACATTAGTTATGCTAAGATTCTTACTAAAGATTTCCTTCTTCTCTACCATGTCTCCCTAATCATTCCATACATCATTTTCTCCTGAGAAAATAATTCAATTTTAAACAGAAAAATTATTTGCTCTTACTAAAGCAGGACAGTACACAATTACTGTACAGTCATTCATGTAATTTCAAACCTGCATCTGTCTGCAGTAAGAAAACAGTTATAACCTTTACTCAGCTAACAAAGACAAAGCAAGCCACTGGAATGTCACAGAAATTACAAGTTCTACTGGAAAGCCCTTTGCCTTCATTTCACCATGGTTTCACCTACAACTTTGGAGCTGGGGCTTCTTTTTGCTTGCATGTACGCAGCTTTTGCTTTCCTTGTCTTCATCTCCTGACTTTTCCCTTTTTTTACCCTTGTGATTTCTTCCCCTACCCTGCATGGCATTAAGCATTTGGCTACATGAGGATTAGCTGCCTATCAGGGTTACCTACAACAAGAACATTCAAGCAGAATTTTTACTTACTGGTATAGTCAGTATAAAGGGTTAACATACAGCCACTCAGAGGAAAACACAAGTCTTCGCATTTAGGAACAAAAACTTTCATGCCTGTAGTTATTTCAAATGTGTCAAACCTTACTTTAAGAACCTTTACAGGAGAACAGTATTTCTGGGGAAAAAGAAAGGTTAGGCTGCTACAAAATAGATGTCACCATTTTTCTCTCTCAAATTACTGAATTCAGACAAAAAAAGTAAATAATCTGATGGGGAAAAAACCCCAAACAAATGAAGAAGTATTAGGCAATATGAAGCATTGCTATGAGAATCTGAATTATCCATGGGATTTGTCTGTGTCGTGGGTTTACAGGAAACAGGTTTTCTGGGAATGGAGTGGCCAGAGGCCAATAGGTGTTCAGATTCTAAATTGACACCCGGCTTGGCCACTGAGGGTGGATGCGCCTCTGAGAACACAGGGGTTAGAAGCAGAGCACTCCCTTGGGAGCTCTCTCTTTGATTTCCGGCCAGCAAAGAGGCAAGGCCTCCGGGGGAGGCGAAACTTGTGGCCCGGCAGAGGTAGGCCTGACCCCTCAAGATGGAAGGGTGGTGGGGGCACCAGGAGGCGTTGGGCACCCCCCCCCCCAGGAGAGACAGAGGGAGAGAGGCCCCGAGAAGATTTTGGGCAGCACCCCCCACCCCCAGCTAGAAGATGAGAGAGAGAAAGCTGGTACGGGCCTGTGGCCTTGAAGTGATATCGGCCTGTGAAGAAGGAGGGGGAAGGGGGGAGTGCAGCAGGGAAGGAGCCTGGCCGCGTGCAGAAGTTTGTTAACCCCTTTCTGGACAATGAAGACCTCACAGAGCATTTGGACCTTTCCCAGAGGGGAGATGGAGTGGATGATAAAGAGGAAATGGGCAAGAGAATGACAGTCGGAGCAGTGAGTGAGGCTGGGACAGTAAAGAAGAGGCCAGAAAGAGATGATGGAGTAGCTGGTTGCTGGACTCTTTTTGGTACAGCCATGGACAGAACCAAGCTTCCTCGCGACACAGAAGCTGCTTGCAGGGGGGAGGCGATGGCTCAGAACTGAGAGGGTTCAGTTTTGGAGACCCCCCGGCCCCAGGGGGTAGACAAGTATGGGGGGGACAAGAGGTCCCGAGAGTGAGAGAAAACTGTGCTTTTTTTGGAACTGGTCAAAGCACCCTTAAGAGGATAACCCTTGAAGCAGCTCTGTTCCATGTCCAGTGGTGAGAGCGCTGGGCATGCAAGGAAGAGGTCACCATGGCCCCAAGAAGGACTCCTCTCCTCTTGATGGACTGAAATTGAGTATTTACAGGGTGATGGATGGAGACTTGAAATTTGGAAGATGTATTGGAAATGTGGTGGGGGGAGGAGGAAATGCTTTTTGTGGAGTTTTCATTTTCCAGGTGTGTGTGTGCGTGTGTGTGTGTGTGGTTTTTTTTCTTTTGTAGTTTAGTTAATAAACTTTTTTTTTCTAAGGTAGAGGCCTGCTTTGCTTATTTCCTGGTCACATCTCACAGCAAACACCAGGGAAGTATATTTTCATGGGGCACTGGCATTGTGCCAATGTCAAACCATGACAGTCTGTTTTTTAGAGTCAGAACAGAAGGAATAGGTAAACTAAGAGCAAGTTCTTAATTCCCACTATGCAGAAAGATTACATATGCATTGCGTATTTTTAATAGACCAAAACTGGACACATATACACTTATATATACTTTTATATGCTGAATGCAACTAAAAAAACATTAAAGAAGAAATCTTTAAAAAGACACACAGACTCCAGTAAAACAAAAAAGGGTCTGTTGTTTTTTGTAGTATCAACATCTACATGCAAACAGTTATGATGACTCCATATGATTTTAATAAATACTGTTATACTCTTTAATCAATACTCTTAAAAGACAGTACCTAACATCTGCTCACGACTTGTACCACATATGCCACTCTGAAAGGGCTGATTTCAAGACACAAATAACTGGCAGAGGTTTAGAAGAATCTGTATAGTTAAGTACATATCATAACTTCTAATGGACAGACAAAAGGTCTTCAAAACAGATGCTGGTTTTGGGGAAAAAAAACCCCTTCTTTCTCAAAAAAAAAATTCCTAACTTGAAAATGAATAGATTTTCCTGTATTGCAAAGGGGGACAAATTTTGCTTTCCACTCCAAACTACACAAGGGAACTCAAGTTCCAAGCCTTACAAGGTCACTCACCCCTTCAAGCTATACTCCAAGGTCTACTACTCCTTTTTACTTTTTTATGTGGGTTTTAAAAATTAATGTGAGATAAATACTGCAGTGACCAGCTTCTGTACATAGACTGGAACAAAACCCTGCCAATTAACTGTATAACAGAAATTAAAACAATGTGTGATTACGCATTTTAAGACCCTCTCTTATCTGAAGTTGCCATAACAAATATGAGTGAGAAGTGTCATTTCAAGGAAGTCAGTGTTCATTAGTCTTGGGTGCTTCTAAAAGGTTCTCTGAGAGTCTCTTCCTGATTTTTAAGCAAAGTACCATTGCAGGACCTCAGATTTAAGAATCCTTTGTCAGGACCTCAGATTTAAGAACTACGTGGATCAATTACGTTTCACCATTTACCAGTTAGATTTAAAAGTAAATAGCCAGGATACTATGGAGCCTTCTATGTTATCAACAAAAAGAAAATATCATAGAAGGGGAAAAAGTGAATAGATTATTTAGTGAATACTCCACCTATACAACTGGTAAAAATTCACAACTTGTTTTTGTCATAATTATTTATCAGACATGAAATTAATGGACAGGTGTTGTCCATTAGCAATTAGGAGCTAGGAGGAAATAAGAGGAGAACTTAAGGCTAACCAAACGAAGGTTAGCCTGGATTTTGATATCCAACAGATGCAATATCACATCTCTTCGCATTAACATAGATTTTCAAGTTTAAATCTGGTACCAGTTAGGTTTCCTTTGAGAAAATGCAGGGGAAATGGAGGGAAGGAAAGAGGACGTAGTTTTAAATTACATTTTCCTCTTTGGATACTTCTGAGAAGGAAAACCTTCCACAAGGTTGAGGCAGTGTTCAATCCTCAGCCACTGGTTGAACAAAAAATGGGATAGGAAAGAAGTTTCTGGCTTTAATTACAGAACATGGTTGCTTTAGTTTCCTGCTTCCAGTCTTACCAAAGGCGTATTTTGCAATTAAAATCACATAAAACGTTTAACCACAGGGGTCTAATGAAAAGGTCCTGAATCTTAAGAGACACACAGGAAGTTGTGTCTCAGATTTCTTGAGCTACTCAACTCCCATATTCAGAACTGCTGACAATCCTCTTCACAACACCTGTCCATTAATTCCATGTCTGTCCTTGTTCATCACTGCTGAGAATACAAAATATCTCTCTGCTGGTACCAGTTGTTCTGAAGAAAAAAAAATTTTGAGAGTTTTCTGAAACATCTAACAGGTATAGAACCTAACAGACTATATACAAACTGATGCTTGCCTAATCTTTTCGTTCTCTTGTTTGCTTTTAGCAATAAATGAATAGAATCATATCCTCTTGTCTCGAACACTCTCTACAGAGGCAACCCAATATGCCTTCTGGATTACTACTGTTACTTAATACCCACCTGACAACTCCAACCATCCCAAACCATCTGCAGTCACAAGCACACATTACGTGTCCACTGCTCCGTAACTGGTAGTCCAGTTCACAGAAAGCAAGATGCAATAATGGCTACAGGTTACGGCCTAACACACTAAGTTTTGTATCATCTTAATGGAGCATAAATACACCTATCTACATTTTTCTCAGTCTCATAATACGACAAGACAAAGGGTACTGATAAAGAAAGAAGTAGCAGTGTGTCTGCCTGGTAGCTTAAGACATACTGAAATGTAGATTGCTCCAAAAGCCTATCCAGGTATCATATATCAGCTTTGAAATTATCATCATAACAACCATCACCATGAGGGGTGTGGGAAGCTCAGATACCAGACACCTTTCAGGAGGTCCCTTGCAAACTAAATCATTCAATGATGCACACTTATGATTATTCCTTCATTCCAAAAGAGACACTAAAGCCTCACTAATATCTCTATCAATGATAAAAAGCGTGGATTTGGACAGCAACTGACGATTTATATATGTTGCATTCACAGCCACATTTTCTAAAAACCTACTGTTCTCTTATAATGGTTTACAGGTCAGAATTATGAGGCCTCTAAAGCATACCAAAGCATTTTGGTCTCTCACTAGCACAAGTCAGAACTTTTTCATGCATGAAAAATAGTAGAAGTGGTTCTACTAATGTGATACCAGCTCATCGCTACTGAAGAAACTATATACAACAGAAAGGCTTAAATAAAAATCACCATTAGTCCCTAGAATAGTAGGTGAATTAGGCACATTCTTAGTTTTGAACACAATCAATTCTCCATAAAAGTCAATGGCACTGTGGTAGAAGTACTGTTACACAAGAACTCCAGTTAACAGAATATATTCCTTCAATGTCAGAGCGATTATAACCAAAGGAAAGCTCTCTGCACACAGTTACGCTTAGTAAAGCACACTGAAACACTCCTCCAAACATCTTGGTAGGAGTTTTGATTGGAATAAAAAGCAAATCCCAAAATCAAAACTCACCTTATTTCCACACGAACAAAACAACTGACTGAAAGCATCTTGTGTTTCAGTGGAATCAGGATTCCACTTCTTCACTCTCCACCTGATGTATTAAAGAAGACCTCTGCTTCAACAGACTACTGCATGCCCTAAATAATCCCGAAGAGCTGGCTCTTAGGTCTTCCTTGAACATCTATTTTGAGACAATACTCATGAAGCAATAAAGGATCGGCTGTGCCCTAGGGACACAAACTGCGTAGAGCCCAACACACCATATTACCCTGAAATTCCTGTCTCTTTGATCAGCTGGATGAGCTTTCCAGACATGTTCCCTCCCCTCCTTACTCCAAATTTCCTTCAGGAGTATCCATCTTTCTGTGTGCAAGAAGGCACACAATTGTTTTGTGATTATTACATTTTAAGGTTAATATACTTCCACTATGTAAACCAGCATCGTAAATAGTCAAAACACAACTTCAAAAGGTACATATGTACACTTTAAAATACTTCGAGGCAATTAAAACCCAGATCACACAAGATCCTGGTTTATTTTAAAAGTTAATATGATCTTACTTTAAGGTACTGTTGGACAGACATCTAAGCAGCAGCTACCATGCAAATATTTCTCTGATAGACAAAGGAATAATACTGCTCCCAAACATAAAGAAATCTCAGTGTTTTTGCTCTTCTACACAATCTTTCCTTTTGTACTCAATGAAAAAAAAAAAACCATTGTGGCAGGAGAACTGGAAATTCACTGGACTTTCTTAAATCACTGAGTAAAAGATAAAAAACTTGAATTCTCTGAATTCATCACTACTTTAATCAGAGGATACATTAAATAAAGATAAATTCAGCTTCTTTGTATGTAATTGTTACACCAATGCCCATCTAATATGAAAAGAGTATTCTGACTAGTGAAACAAACAGAGGTGGTTTTATTCTTGCTTTTGTTTGTTTGTACTATTTTTATGGCAGTTGTCACAAGGTTTTATGCAGCATTCACCTAGCCCCAGCAATGTGAAACATGGTTGCTCAACTTTACATCATCTTCCCAAAAAAGATGACAAGATAATCCTGGAATACTTTTACAGGTAGATACTGAGGTCAGCGTAAGCTTCCGTTGTTTTTTACTTATGAAGTAAACACATACGTACTCCATGGTTTCATTCTGCAAGTAGAAGACCAACTACTTAATGGAAAAATACTAACAAATGAACAATAATGAGCACCTACACTCTCATCTTCAGACATTCTTTAACTCAGTGAATTCCCCTTCTGAACATCCATTGCTTGGCAGGGAGTTCACAGAGAATCAGTAAAAGCAAACACATATCAAATACATTGAAAAAACAGGTTTCTGCTCAGCTGACACAGGAACGCAAGCACAGATACTACAGCATAGCTTTGTGGAAAACTACAACCCAGCACCATGCACTTGGACAATGCAAAACTCACACCCAGGAACAGATTAAATCAGTGGGTTTTTTTCCAGTAATAATTGATGGGATAGGCAAACCACAGGGCAGAAAAAAAGACATTAAGAACAGACCTCTTTGATGTTTTCTATCTATCACTGTAGAAAAAAAAATTAAATTACTCAATCGGCTGTTTAGGACTGAGTAACAGTTTAAGACAAACAGGAACCCTTCTGCTCCATGACACAACGTTGGAAAACATTGGCAGTCAAGGCTATGCCTGCTGTCCCCAACAGAATTACAGCTATGCACACAGGAACATGCTCCTGCAACCTCCAATACACTTCTGTACTGAAAAAAATTAACACAAAGAACAAAAATATTTTAGAATTGACAGAACTACCTGAAATAACTAGACTTTGCAAACAACATTTTCATTTTGTAAACAACATTACCTAACTTGTTTTATTTCTACTTTCCAAAAACCCCCCACTTCTTCCTATGAGAGTATTTTTATTTTGCTCATCAATTTAGTCCTGTAATTAATATCAAAGATTGCATCTGTTGTGTATCAAAAGGATAAAAATAATTCAGGAATGTCAGTGAGAGTGAGCATTATTTGCACTTCAGATCCTCACAAATTATCCCATCTGCAGTTGCAAGTTCACGCACGTCACCTGTCTTAAATGAGAAACTGTGTAATAGCTCACTTCTCTTTTTTCCATGTTATGTAGAGAAGTGACATGTTTAATGTATTAAACAGGAAATTATGAAATGGCCTTTCAGAAACACATACAATCTAAAAAATAAGAAAAAGACTTGCAAAATAATTTGTACTGATATCCAAGATACAGATGTCCAAAATTACATTACATATTTCCTTTAATCTGTATTTCACTTCTTTCACTTGGTTTTTTGTTTCTTTACATTTTAGTGAAACTGTTTAGGTAACAAATTACTAGTCAAAATAAAAAAAATTCTGCTCATTGATTCAGAGCAGAATTCAAAGGAATGGGAGACCATACATCTTAGGTGGAAAAATTCTGTGCAACAAATAAGCAAAACTTCTATGAGCTTTTAATTAAACTTTGATTTGAGTTCTTGGGGAAAAATCTGAAATTAATAACAGTCATGCAAATAGAGGAATCCATCTCAAAAAAAATTCTACCAGTAACCATTTCTGGAACATTTACTACTTTATAGCATTCATAACATTCAAGAAGAAGTGCAGATGGGACATCAGGAAAATGTCACTCCATTTACTTGAGAGGGTGGCTGGTCACTGGAACAGGTTGTGGCATCAAGCCTGCCAGAGATCACGGAATGTCTAGATGCCACTCTTAGTTACATGGTTTAGTTTTAGGTAGTCCTGAGAGGATCAGGGAATTGGACTTAATGATCCTTATAGTTCCCTTTCAACTTGAGATATTCTATGATTAACTCAGTTATTCCAGGTGCTAAAAATAAATATGCAATTAACTGCTCTTCCAGAGCTACAGACCTCATACATCATCTCCACCTAAAGTCCTAAGCAGTGAGGAACACACAGCCTAGATCTCTTCAGAGAGGTCGCAAACTAAGTTTACAGTGCAGAGGTACGGGAAGAAGTAGGAAAAAAAAAATCCTAAGTTTATTTACTTTATTTGAGCATTTCCACAGGAGAAGCTATTCAAACAGTAAAGAGTTCAGCACATCCACTAGGATTTCAAGGAAAGGATAAGGGTTTCTTTGACTTTTGAAATGCATTATGACTGTGTTTTTTCTTTTCTTTAAGAAAAAAAAATCCAACCAAATACTGAACTAGAAAACCTTCAATTTATATCCACTTTAGTACATTTGCTGCCTTAAAGTCTATTTTAAGACACATACTCATTCAGACACAGCTCTACTTCCATAAATAAAAACAAGAAATTGTCTCATTGGTAGTTTGCCCAATGGGTATCAGAGTTCTGAATCCAACTATAATGCTTTTGCAAAATCTTAAGATCCAGTCTGTTCCCTCTTCCCCACGTTTTACAAGGGTAAAAACCCCAAAGAACTGAGAGATCTACAAGTATAATATTATACGCTTCCTGTGACAGGCATGCTTTCTTCTCAACTTAAACAGCACTTTGCACAGGAAGTCAACACAGACTCACAAATAGAACTCATAAGTATTGTACAAGACAAAACAAAAATCCAGTTTATTTGAAAAATTTGATGCCTACAAAAGGTTCCAGACCACCAGGCATGAAAATGAAAATTCTATTCAAAATGCCAATAATGTAAGCACCCTCTTCACTTCAGATTTTTTGCCACTGCTATTGAGCACCAAATATGCCCCAAGATCTTCAGAAATAAGGTGCAACATTTTTGCTCTAATATTGGCATATTCTCTGTGGGGTCCATTCCAGCAGAGCCAGCTCTCAGGAAGAAACTTATTGACCAACTTCAGCTCCAAATTTTCTTCCAGTCTTACCACCATCTTTAGTGTTCTCATTTCAGGGAACAAAATTAGGAAGCTCAGTGCATGAATATTGCTTCTTGGCAC
The DNA here is from genome assembly GCF_901933205.1 of Camarhynchus parvulus. NCBI lineage: Eukaryota > Metazoa > Chordata > Aves > Passeriformes > Thraupidae > Camarhynchus > Camarhynchus parvulus. The sequence goes on along the minus strand of NC_044601.1, from coordinate 27,786,778 downwards.
CTTAAGCTACATGCTAAAGCCCACAGGGGCATTTCTTCCAGTTGCATGGAGCAGAATTTTTAAAACGTTTTATTGCACAGTGCAGCAATAGCATTATGTCAAACAGATCTTTAAAACAACACTTCATCTCCTTGAAAAGGAATGGCCTTAGCAAGATGACTTCAAAATGAAATTCTCCCCCAAACTGCATTACTCTTAAAGACAAGATCTTTTTATGATGCATACAAGAATGCAGAAAACAACCCTGCGACTGAAATAGGCTGTAGCTGAAAGACCTTACACTAAGGCCAGGATTAACTAGAGAACCGAAACATCAACTGCTTGTAAAAACTGTAATTTTAACATGACAATACAAAGAGGGGAAAAAAAAGGGGGGAAGGTCACACTTGCGAGTTATGCCACCAAAATATGCCCAGAGTTCATGACCTTCAGTTTCTTTCAGATTGTAAACAGCAGCATCCAATGGCAGGGGATATTTCATGTGTTTCAAAAAAGGGAAATGCAAGGCAATGAAATATATTTATAGATTCACAGTGTTACGTTTGCCCAATTATCCCATCATAAAAAACCAAACAATATTACAGGTAGTAACAATTTTAATTGAATACCTTAGAGAATATATAAAACTGAATACACTTGAAATATTGACAATATAATTTGATTAAAATAAGGGATAATTTGGTTCTAATAATAATGCATAAGCAAAAGATAAACCGCGGGGTATGGGTTGCAGGGCTCTTGCACCCCAGCCACCTCACTTACGAGCTTGCCAAGGGAAGATTCACCCCTTATAAGCCGGGTGTCAATATCATTTCCTCCTATTTTCAATTCATCACACTTCTATCTCCACCCTCATCACCACCTTTACGGTGCATGCTCCATCACTCGTTTTGGTGGTCGCACCAGTCTTTAAGGGTTGTCATAATGAAGGCCTCTCCTCTTCCTCTTTTGTCCTTTAGTTCACCTTTGGGTTACACATGCGCACCAAGCCAGTATAATGTAAGCCAAAATTAACATTCTACTACATTTTAGCATCAAAGCAATAAATCTCTTATAATTAGCATTTTCCTGGGACCCAACCAGATTTTCCCTTCTTTTTGTTAATTTTGGTAACTATTATCTCTTGCTTTTTCCTCCTTTGAACGTCTGTAGGGAAGGGGGGAGTGGAGCCCCTCCTCTCCCTTTCCTTTTTGGTATTTCAACTTTTTAAACTTCAACTTTTTATTATTTCCAAATATTGATTACTTTATCCATCTTAATAACTGTTTCAATTTTATAAGCACGAATCATACCTATTTACCACAACAACATGGTTCATAGAACCTTAGAATGGATTAGAAGGAACCTTAAAGATCATTTAGGGCCAACCCCTTTGCCATGAGACAGAAAACTTATTTTTTAGCACATGGGTTTTTTTAAAGTACGACGCAGCAAACTCTACCTGATACTTTAGCGATGGCTATCCAACATGCTTGCCATTTAACAGACCAAATCCCACCTGTAACAAAAGTGCTGCGTCTTCTGCAGGAAGGCTGTTGTTTTACCCACTCTCTAATTCCATATTTGGCCATGGCTGTGAATCTAACCAAACATACTTCAGTTTCAGTTTGATCTGAGAGCTTCATTTCCTCCTCTGCCCTGGACGGGTAGAATGTGTCACTATTAGTAGAGGCAGAAGCAACACGGACTTTTCATGGCTTCATTTCAGGCACGAGCACAGGATGCACACACACTGCTGTATCACGATGCCAGCAAAGGCTCCCGAATGCCTATCTTATCTCTGAGCACATGCAACCACGTCGGAATTTCAAGCACTTCTGTCAATGCATGGGCAGCTCTCAAAGCTTTCTGGGTTTCAAAAACACCCTGAAATACTACTTCGTACACCGCTTACACTTCTGTATTTTATTTCTCCTTCCGCTCGGGTTGGGGGGCGGTTGGAGGTACGTTCTGATGAGAATGCCCCGATCAGGAAAACGCCATGAACATGGGGTCTGGTTCCTACTTCCTATCAGAATCATGACGGCTTTGGAACTCCAGACACCTATAAGGCTCCTTCGGTGGTGCCACACACGGCGAGTGTACACCTGGTGTACAAGTGGTCCCGGCTTCCCAGTGTCAGTGAGACCCCGGCCGGGCAGTGAGAAGCGCAACAGCGCCGAAAAAGCGAGGGAACTCCTTTCACCTCTGTCGTTTAAGACACCTACTCCTAATTAACCTAAGACAATTTTCAAGCCGCGAACAACGAGGGCAGCAACACTACGAAGCCTCTCGTGTTCCTCTGGGCAAGCAGCTCCCGTTGGACGCGGCTCCGCCGGGAGGCCCCGCGGCCCCGTCCCGGGCTCCGACGGCCGCCCGGGTACTCACCGCTGGGAAAGGGCTCCATCTTCCTCCCGGCGTCCGCTTCAGCGGAGGCGCTGCCACGGCTCTTTACTCCTCCTCCTCCCGCCGCCGCATGCTCCCAGGACGGGCTCAACCGTACCGCCCCGCCGGGGCCGCAGCGGTATCAACCCGCGGCTCCCTCCCTACTCGGCAGCTTTTTCAGACGAGGCAGCTCCGGCCAACCACCGCCCGCGGCTGCCTCAGCGCTCGCTTCCACCTAGCCCCTGGCTGGGCCCCGCGGCACCGCCTCCTACCCGCATGGGCCCGCCTCACGCCGGGGATGCCGGGGCGGGCTCCGGACCCCGAGGGAGCGAGTATCGGGTCGCGGCGTCCCGTGGGCCGCTCCGCCGAGTGGAGTGACTCGGCCGCGGCCGCGCCGGGCCCGCCGCGCAGGCCGTGGCGCTGCTGCGGGGCCGGCTCTGCCTGCGTGTCCTTGCCGTGCGCCTTCCGTCGCAATTTAACCTTACTTTTTATTTAAACAAATAATTCCCTTATCATCCGGTAGTGTTCTGCTGTGCAAGGCGCAGGAATCAAAAGGCACGAGCGATTGTGTGAAATGTGATCAAACGATGCTACAAAGAAAGACTGGATAGTGTTCCAGGAACCAAACACAAAAGATCAAAACAATTAATTATGCAAAGTGGACTTGGTATTTGTGAAAGAGAACCAGACATACACGGTGGATGTTCACCATGAAATACGGAAGTATGGAAACATCATTAGAAGTGGCTGCTGTGGGAAAAGTAGAGAAGTATAAACGTCTTCAAGAACAAATTCAATAACTAAAAAATGCTACAGATGTTGTATTTATGGGTTTTCCACTTGGCACATGTGGGAACTGTGAACTTTCGAAGGCCCTGAGTCTCTCCAGCTTGAGGAGAGAGGACTGCCCATGCTTCGGTTTTCAGGGCACTTTTTACTACTGTGGACATTGTGTACATGTTTGGTGGTAAAGCACATAGCATTATATCATCTTAATCTATGTAATATTTAATATCTACATAACATCTTGTATTACTGACTTATTGTAGTATGTATTAATACCTATAATGAAGTATTGATAGGTGACAGTAAAACCTGCTGCCAAGCCCTGTACCCTCAGAGGAGTTGGGACACGAGAGACAAAAGCTTGTGATTATGTCTGAACATCAACAAAGAGCTGTGAGATTGAAGGCGAACACCATGAACCTAAAGCTGCTGCGATCCTCTTGGCATTAGGGAGGGATTGTATGTAGAGATGACAAAGGAATCATGATGTGATATGTCACATACCATCAATTTGGGACAAAATTTTGATGTTGATCTAAGTGGTCAGGCCATCTATACTTAATTTGGAAAAGGAACATTAATACATAAATTATATATGCTCAATACCTAGCCTCCTTTTTGACTTGCTTGTCCCCTGCTCCCTTACAGGTACACTCCTGTTATCATCTGACTGGTAAAGTTTTTTTCTTAACATAGGATGATTTTTGGGAAAGGAGAAAATTGAAATTGATTACTCCCAAAGAACACAAATTTAATGTCCCATATTTATTTAAAAAATGAAAAAAAAAAATTTGAGGTTAGTTGTCCAGGGATCCACAAGAGCCCAGGCGCTGTGCAGCCCTGTACCTCTTCTCTGTGTTTCATAAACTGAGAAGTGCCCTTTTTCACACATGATCATGTTTCATAGACTTAGTTATGGTGGCAACCTTGCAGCACAATGTAGGTCAAAGTCATGTTTCACACTAAATCCTTGGAGTTTAACACTGGCTTTAATGTCAGCACAGAGCTAGGTGAGTTTTAATTACCATTTACATATTCTCTTAACATATCACAACAGCCCATCATAAAAAGAAAAAAATAATTTAAAGAAAAACTTCTTTAAATTATTAAATCACCAAATAATTTCTTTTAATAGGATGACAGGTCTCTAGAGCTTTTTTTTTCAAAGCACTAACCCTGTCTGGCCTATATTTAAATATATTAGAGAAACATTACCTATGTAGCTAACTTTGCTGGGATTCTACAGAATGTCATGCAGAGGCTGCAGAGAGGCCTGAATGGTGTTTTTTTGAGCACCTCATCACATGCGTTCACCATTCTTCCTTTCTGCCAATCAAAAAATCCTTAATTAGTATAATACATCTTTGGGAAGCTAAAAAGCTAAAATAAGATCATGCGCTATTACATGTGCAGAGATTTCCATATCCAGATTTTCCTATTAACATCAAGTTTTAAGATAATACAATGGGAATTAGTCATACAGAATAAGCCAGATATAGAGTTCATTTCACAGTAGCCCTGTTTGCACTATAGTAGAAGAATAAGGGTTTCATTGTAGCTTTGTATAATATAATTTAGAAAAAAAATTAATGGATTTGAAGGTCCATCTTCACTTGTGTTGGTAAAAAGCTAGAATTTCTACAAAAAGATTTTCTTAAAAGTGCCTAAAAGTTACAGGTCCTTTCCACTATAAAATATATACAATTTTTAGCTATAGCTTGTGAGTGATTTGTAGAGTGAAGAACTTTAAATTGTTTCTTTTTTCAGATTTTAAGTCAACTATTACCACAATTTCTCTCTCTTTTTTTTTATATGCCGAATAAAACATTTCTGTGATTGCTCAAAGCCCTAAATATATCCTTAGAGCATCTGCAATAACCTATATTGTGCCTTAGTTTGGTAGCTTCCATTCAACAATATCTTAAGTGAGACCTTTCCATGGGTTAAAATATGTTTGCCAGCAAACCTGCACCTTTTTTAACTTTGAAGGCAAGCCATCTCTAAAGAATGCTTTAGATCTTCCAGCTTTTAGACACCTGGAAATACGACTCAGGCTGTCTTTTTGCAGTTTATTTTTCTCGTGAAAGGCACAGAGATTTCATGAACAGTACAAGTGTCAGTAGACATGTAGGTTCTTTTGACCCAGTGGAAAGTCTTCAATTGTTTTCAACCAGATCTGCACATCAGAAGCAACTACACTCAGTAAAGCTTTGTAGCTGAGAAGTTGCCAGGCCTCCAGGGGCTGGAAGGAGAGGAGGGTTCATCAGTCTTGCTAAAACATGTCAGAAGTAGCACAGACTCAGGCGCAGAACTGGTGAATCATTTGTCTGACCACCTTAAAATACGATGAAAAAATTGTCCCAACAAATACTTGTGCCTAAAGCTTGAGCTGAGAGATAAAGAACAGGGACGTTCTTTTTATTCACTGACAGAAATGGTTAATCCTACCGATTAATATGTTAACTTCTTCCTGAATGTGAGGTTTTGTATTTAAAGCCAAAATTGTTTCTTTGGTGTACACACCAAAAAACAAACCTGACACCCTCATCCCCTGTCAGCAGGAACTACAGCCGCTTGTAACCACTTTTTGTACAGAGTACTGTCCCAAGACATCCATAGCGCTGTGTTTGCAAAATAAATATCCTTATCTATGTGTCTATCTATTTCTACAGGTGTAACCAGTTAAATAAATAAAGTAAATAATTTTGTGAATGGTGGAGCTAAATGAGGCATGGTTGTTTTCACATATCTTAACTCACTGCAGATTCTTGCTGGGAAAAGCAGCTGCTTCCACAGAAGTGTCATTGCTATCTGCTTTGTGTTGTCTTACAACCTACCTTTCAGCAATACTTCCTAGATATACGTTCCTCTTCTTAATAGGATGTGGTTAAGCTCACACTGTTACCTTGCCTTTGCATCTGTAATGCTGCATTACCGATAAAAACCCACAAGCTATTGTAAGGAAGAGTCATAACAGGGTTAGAACACTGGAGCATTTTATTGTAGTATAGTCACTTCACCATAAATGCTTTTCTTGCTTTGCTGATTTTGTTTAAGTCATAGAAGTAAATAACCTACTGTAAGAACTTTGAGGTCCTAAAATTAAGCCAGTATATTTTTCTCTTTCTCTTGGAATATTGTTAGCGTGTTTATATCTCGGTTCTAAAGACCTACATCTAGTGTTTCATTTCTTTAAAAAAGCATGTACTAGCTAGAAACTATCATGTAGTATAAACAAACCCACCAGGTAGCACAGAAGTAATTTGCCAGTTTTTGTGGCTGGAATGCTATGGAGCATGATTCAAAAGTTGCTTTTTCCACAAGAGAATTTAGGATACAGTTATGTGTGATGATTTAGGCAGATCTAACAGCTTGCCACTTTCCAAAATGGCAGAGTCCTTTTCCCCTGCTCAGTTCTTGCCTCATAATTCACTGCTTACCTTACACCAACTCTAATGCTTGTTATATTCCTCTACAGGCTGATTTCAACTTTTCAGCTGCCTAATCTGGCAGAAAACTAGTTCACCAAAATAGTGGATAATTTAATTTGGGGTCACAGAGTTTTATCGGAATCTACAAAGTATCTGGATAACAATAGCAGCAGGAGGGCTCATAAATATGCAGCTAAGCAACCTCAGCTCAGAATTCTCCTTTGCTTCCATTAATAAACTGTCTATGCCAGTCTGCCCCTTAGGGCTCTGTTCGTCAGCTGATCCATCGATCATCCCTAGATTTGTCTCTCTTTCCAGTGATTCCATTCTCAGCTCAGCTCAGGAAGCAGTCATCTCCTCTTATCCACCATAAATTGAAGCTATACAGTATTGAAAATAACCATTCTTGAATACTGAGAAAAAATGGTAGTAAATTGATTCTCTAAGACAGAAGTTTTATAAAGTAGGAAGTCTGCCCAGAATAAATCCACACTGAGCATTTTAAAACCACTTAGTATTGACAAGACTTATTTCTTCTTGAAATCAGCACTAAATGACATAAACAATAGTAAAGCAACAATGGTTATCAATTTTTGAGAGCTTCAATTACTGTTCTTAATGAATAAGATGTAAACAGGATGATTAATAAATAAGATACAAGCATAAGCATCCCATTTTTTATAACCAGGATAACACTGAAATTTAAGAAGTCATCTGTGCTCATGACTCGTATCCGAAGTACCCCATTTAGCAACTGAATAGTATTACTTTCTCCTTTTTAAACTGGAGAGGTGCTGAAGAGCTATGATCTGAAATTATCAGGCACTTATCAGATGCAGTGAAAAACTATTTATTTCACGTATTTTTATTAATGTATTTGTTAATCTTTGCCTGGTACTACGAAGTTAGTGAACCAGGCAAGTATTGAATATGAGAAATATGAGACTGATGAACCGTCCAAAGTAACTTTGCTCCTGATACGCTGAGTTTGGTGAACACGCCTACCATAAGGTACTAAGCTAGTTGATGTGCTCTCGATCTTCCATAAAGCAGAAGCAAGCACAAGGTGTAGTGGAATGGTCAGTGCAAACATCCATATTATTACACATACCTCTCTGAAGTGTTCAGTGTTGACACCCCTAATTTGATTCTATTTGCCTTCAGGCCAATGAGGGCAAAACCCCTTGCACCCATTAAAAAGATTATAAAAGGAAATTGTGCAAAAACTGTGTGACTAATACTTCTGTAGCAAAATAGTAGTGATGCTCTCTCATAATCTAAAATTATTTAGTAAACTGTAGAGCTTTTACTTGGAGCAAAAATGTAGCCTTCAGCCATAGCATGTGTTAAAAGATAGAGAACATACCATATGCTAAACACATGCCAGGGGCATCTATTAAGCCACAGTACTCTAACTTACAGCATCTCTAGACAACAACAAACAAAAGTCTGGCCAACGTGTTTGACCTCTAATTCAAGTATATATTCAGAAACTAGAGTTCTTTCTGTTTGCCTGCAGTGAATTTTTCAGTGGTGTATTTATTTCACTGAAAGTATATCCCCATGTTGGCGATGTTCCTTTAAGAGCAAATCTTCAAGAAAGGCAGGTAGCAAATGACTTGATAACACTGTGTTGAAGAGATATATCCTTGCTTCTGACCAAACATTGTAATTACTCTACTAACTTTTTAAATAAAAATTGAAAACAATTTCAGGTATTAATACAATCCTTTTATTTTCTTTCTTTTAAGGAATAATGCTTAAATGGTAATGCTTTCATGCTAAATGCTAATGCTAATGCTTAAATCTTAATGCTTTTAGCCCCTTTTTATTCCTGTTATCCATTCTAAGTAGTAGATTGAACTTAATGGGGCTTTTGTGCTGCTGCTTGATGGTCATTATGTGCTATTGTGAGAAACTAGTTATAGAATTGTTGCTGATATTAAAATTATAGTCTGTGTCTGTCCTTTGAAAAGTCTCTGTTCATACATTTTATCCGCAACCACATGAAGAAATACTGATTTCGTGTGATTCGTCATATTAGAGTAGCAGTATGTTTACAAGATTTCTGCAGAGAAAGTAAATGCAGTCTGAGTAACAAAATAATGGCATGAATCCTCATGGGTAAGAAATATGATCTCACACACACAGGTATGTGAACTTTGCAGCTGATGGCAGATGGGAAAGATGATTCTAGGTGGTGTACAAAAACATTAATTTAAAATCAACTGGCCATTTGGTCAGGCTAACTTTGACCCAGTAGATGATATAGATGTACCCTGATAGACAATCCAAATAGCTGAAAAGTAACATCATTTACTGGACAGCTACCACTGTCAGTTAGAAAAACTGGATATGGATTAGAAACTTGTAATCCTCCCACTTCTGGCTCTAAATGCAGGGAATAATTACCAGTAATGAAAGCGCCATTAATGTACAAAACTGTTTCTGGGCATAAGACATAGTACTGAATAATGACATTTTTTCTGGAATACTTTTCAAGTATTGACAAGCCCTTGAACTGAAAAACCAAGTAATTTTGTAGTTCAGCTTTCCTGAGGGGATTTATCTGAAGTTCTCATGCACTATAAAGAGGTTGGTGCTTCCTTTATTTTCTTGACACCTTTTACTGTGGTAGTTCCTTTAAGACTGAGTCATACAATAAAACAAGATATTGTTGCAGAGTTTAAAAAAAAAGCCACAAGAAAGAAATAGAGCATAACTTGTTTAAGAATCAAATAATATTAAATGTCAGCCTAAGGACTCAGAGTTAACTAGTCCTGTCTACTTTTATTCCTTTATGTAATATTTTAAATATATCAATTTTTGAAAACTTATTAGATAGACCCCAATTCTCAAGACTGTGTGTATACTATAGTGTTAACAGGCCACACTGCTGATATGATTGGGTAGAGTGATGTAGCTCAATTGGCCCCCAGTACTTTTACAATTAATTATGAAAGCTAATGATTTAACTCCATAATTTCCAGACTGATGACTAGCTTTCCCATTGACTGGCATGGGAGAGTAAAAAAATTGCTATCCTGAAAATTGCTATTCCTGAAAATGAAACCATGGGAATAAAACATATGACCTGCGCACTTCTTGAAAGAATATGCTCAGTTGTCACTCAGATAATTTCTATGCAAGCGTAGAATCATCACCACTATGATGCAATAACGTGTCTCCAGCATAGCTGCCAGCCAGGGAGAGGAGAAACAGAGCTCTGCATTTCACAGTAATTTTAATTGTCA